>NW_025956834.1:0-39993 GCF_023159225.1 Perognathus longimembris pacificus | reverse complement strand
ATACAGGTACAAGAAGCATTTAGAACCCCAAATCGACCTGACCCAGAATAGGACTTCCCACCGACACATTGTGATCAAAACAGCTTCAGCAGAGTGCAAGGAAAAAATACTCAAAGCTGTTAGGGCAAAGAAAACAATCACATATAAAGGAAAAGCAATCAGAATTACCCCAGACTTCTCAGCAGAGACCATGAAAGCAAGGAGAGCCTGGAATGAAGTATACCAAACTCTAAATAAAATAACTACCAACCAAGAATTCTGTACCCCGCCAAACTCTCCTTCATAGCCGAAGGTCAAATAAAAGTCTTCCACAATAAGGAAAAACTGAAACAATATATCTCCACCCAAACCAGCTTTACACAAAATCCTTAAAGATGTACTCTACAGGGAAAATAATCAAGATCCAACACAGACAGAGAAATGAACCCTAATTAGTAAACACTAGATCAAGAAATGGGAAGACACACCTTTAAACAAGATAGTGATAATGAAAAGAACAAACGATCACCTCTCAATCCTAACTGTCAACATTAATGGACTTAATTCTCCAATCAAACGACATAGGCTCATAACTTGGATCAAAAATCAAGATCCATCTTTCTGCTGCCTCCAAGAGACACATCTATCCAGCAAAAGTAAACATCTTCTAAAAGTGAAAGGCTGGAAACAAATCTATCAAGCAAATGGCCCCCATAAGCAGGCTGGAGTTGCAATCCTAGTATCAGACAAAATTGACGTCAAATTAAAAAAGGTAAGAAGAGACAAAGAAGGTTACTACATACTAGTAAAAGGATCTCTCCAACAGGAAAGAATAACCATCCTAAATATCTACACACCAAATGCAGGAGCACCCAACTTCATCAAACAAACACTATTGGCTCTAAAAACATTCATAGACCCAAACACAATGATAGTGGGGGACTTTAACACTCCACTATCACCACTGGACAGATCAACACGCCAAAAACTGAACAAAGAAACCACAGAACTAAACAATTGCATAGACCAACTAGACTTAATCGACATCTACAGAATATTCCACCCAGCAAGGACAGAATACACATTCTTTTCGGCAGCACACGGAACATTCTCCAAAATAGATCACATCTTAGGGCACAAAGAAAATCTGTACAAATTCAGAAGTATCAAAATCATTCCCTGCATTCTTTCAGACCACAATGGAATAAAATTAGAGCTCAACTCACTCAGCCACCACAGAAAAATCCCACAATTCATGGAGACTAAAGAACACACTGCTGAACCATCAGTGGTCCATTGAAGAAATTAAAACAGAAATTCAAATGTTTATGGACTTCAACCAAGTTGAGGAACAAAGTACCAGCTCCTTTGGGACACAGCAAAGGCAGTACTCAGAGGAAAATTTATATCTCTGAGTACATACATCAACAAACTGGAGAAACAGCAACTTCAGTAATCTAAGAAAGCACCTTAATTTTCTGGAGAGAGAACAGCAAGCCAAACCCCAAGTCAATAGACGGAAGCAAATAATTAGAATCAAATCAGAATTAAATCAATTAGAGACTAAAAAAACCATCGAAAGAATCAACAAAACAAAGAGTTGGTTCTTTGAAAAAATCAACAAGATAGACAGACCCCTGGCAAACCTGACCAAAGAACGAAGGCAGCACACTCAAATAAACAAGATAAGAGATGAAACAGGTAGCATCACCACAGAAATAACCGAAATTCAGAAAATAATAAGGGACTATTTTGCAAACCTTTATGCCAACAAATTCGAGAACTTGGAAGAAATGGATGATTTCCTAGAAAAAATTGATACCCTCAAACTCAACTATGAAGACTTAAACCTTCTAAACAGACCCATATCCAGTATTGAAATAGAAACAGCAATAAATGATCTCCCATCCAAGAAAAGCCCAGGTCCAGACGGATTCACCGCAGAATTCTACAAGGCCTTCAAAACAGAACTCACTCCAATATTTCTCAAACTCTTCAATGAAATTGAAAGAGAACGTTCACTACCAGACTCATTTTATGAAGCCAGTATAACCCTCATCCCAAAACCAGGCAGAGACTCATCACGGAAAGAGGACTACAGACCAATCTCCCTGATGAACATAGATGCAAAAATTCTCAACAAAATTCTGGCCAATCGACTTCAACAGGTCATCAAAAAAATCATACACCACGATCAAACTGGATTCATCCCAGGGATGCAAAGCTGGTTTAATATACGCAAGTCAATTAATATAATCCACCACTCAACCGGAGCAAGGTAAAGAACCACATGGTTTTATCGCTGGATGCGGAAAAAGCGTTCGATAAAATCCAGCACCCATTTATGCTAAAAGCCCTGGAAAAACTGGGATTCCAGGGAACATTCCTGAATATAATCAAGGCAGTTTATGACAAACCAACAGCAAGCATAACTCTAAATGGTGAAAAACTAAAGCCATTCCCTTTAAAATCAGGAACAAGGCAGGGATGTCCACTCTCTCCCCTGCTCTTCAACATAGTACTAGAATTCCTAGCCAGAGCAATTAGGCAAGAAGAGAATATAAGGGGATCCAAATAGGAAAAGATGAAGTTAAACTTTCTCTTCGCAGATGACATGATCCTATACCTAAAGAATCCCATAGACTCTACCCCCCAAGCTACTAGAGCTGATCCAAACTTTGGCAAAGTTGCAGGTTATAAAATAAACCTTCAAAAATCAACGGCCTTTCTCTATGCTAACAACCCGAAGACCGAGGCTGAAATCAGGAAAGCAACTCCTTTTGCAATAGCCCCCAAAAACATAAAATACCTAGGAATAAACTTAACCAAAGAAGTGAAAGACCTCTTTGAGGAGAACTTTTAAAACCTTGAAAAACGAAATTAAGTCAGAACTAAGGAAATGGAAAAAACCTCCCATGCTCCTGGATTGGGAGGATTAATATAATCAAAATGGCAATATTGCCAAAGGCTATCTACAAATTCAATGCAATACCCATTAATATCCCAACACCATTCTTTAATGAAATAGAGGAAGCAATCCAGAAATTCATATGGAACAATAAAAGACCTAGAATAGCAAAAACACTCCTAAGCAGAAAGAACAGTGCTGGAGGAATTACAATACCCAACTTCAAGCTGTATTATAAAGCTATAGTAATAAAAACAGCTTGGTATTGGCACCGGAACAGGCCTGAAGACCAATGGAACAGAATTGAAGACCCAGAATTAAACCCACAGAACTACGCCTACTTAATCTTTGATAAAGGAGCTAAAACAATAGTATGGAAGAAAGATAGCCTCTTTAACAAGTGGTGCTGGCAAACTGGCTCAACACATGCAACAAACTAAAACTAGATCCTTATATATCACCCTGCACCAAAATAAACTCCAAATGGATTAAAGACCTTGAAATCAAAACAGGCACCCTGAAAACACTAAAGGAAGGAGTAGGAGAAACACTCGGGCTCCTTGGCACAGGACAGAACTTCCTTAACAAAGACCCTGAAAGGCTACAAATCAAAGAAAAGTTGGACAAATGGGACTGCATTAAACTGCAGAGCTTCTGCATGGCAAAGGACATAGCTCTCAAGATAAACAGAAAGCCCACAGACTGGGAGAAGATCTTTACGGACATTCAACAGACAAAGGCCTCATCTCTAAAATATATGCAGACTAAAAAAATTACCTTCTTCCAAAACAAAACCGCAAAGAACCAATAGCCCCCTCAACAAGTGGGCTAAAGACTTACAAAGAAACTTCTCTGATGAGGAAATGAGAATGGCCAATAGACATATGAAAAAATGCTCTACATCACTGGCCATAAAGGAAATGCAAATCAAAACAACATTGAGATTCCATCTCACCCCAGCAAGAATGTCATATATCAAGAAAACTAATAATAACAATTGTTGGAGGGGATGTGGCCAAAGGGAACCCTACTTCATTGTTGGTGGGAATGTAAACTGGTTCAGCCACTCTGGCAAGCAGTATGGAGATTCCTCAGAAGGCTCAATATAGAACTCCCCTATGACCCAGCAGCCCCACTGTTGGGTATCTATCCAAAAGACCACAAACAAAATCACAGTAATGCCACCAGCACAACAATGTTCATCGCAGGCACAATTTGTCATAGCGAGAATCTGGAACCAACCCAGATGCCCCCTCCATAGATGAATGGATCAGGAAAATGTTGGTACATATACACAATGGAATTTTATGCCTCTATCAGAAAGAATGACATTGTTCCATTTGTAAGGAAATGGAAGGACTTGGAAAAAGTTATACTAAGTGAAGTGAGCCAGACCCAAAGAAACATGGACTCTATGGCCTCCCTTATTGGGAATATTAGTACAGGTTTAGGCAAGCCATAGCAGAGGTTCACAAGGCCCAATAGCTATACCCTTAGGAACACATAAGATGATGCTAAGTGAAATGAACTCCATGTTATGGAAACAATTGATATATCACAGTTGTAACTACTTTCAACGTCCTAGGTGTATGTGTAGTTTCTATTATTGATGATGCTCTTGTATCACCTTCCTATGGTTGTACCTACACTATCTCTGTAATCTTATCTGAGTATATTGGAAACCGTGTTTACTGGTATTGGAAGTAGGAAATTGAAAGGGAATACCAAATTTGAGAGACACAGGGTAAAAAAAGAGAAATAACGACAAAAGCAATACTTGCAAAACTGTCTGGTGTAAGTGAACTGAACACTGGGGGGGGGAGGGAAAGGGGGGGAGGGAGGGGGGGCATGAGGGACAAGGTAACAAACAGTACAAGAAATGTATCCAATGCCCAACGTATGATACTGTAACCTCTCTGTACATCAGTTTGACAATAAAAATTTGAGAAAAAAAAAAAAAAAGAATCTGGATTGTGGTGAAGGGAACAGAGAAAAAAGCTCATTTAGGACCTGCACTTACGAAGGGGGTAGGCAGCTGTATATAGGGAGTAAACCTTCTGAGAATAAAAACAGCTGGAGCTTGTTAAGGTACTTACACAGGGGAAAGGATAATGTACTGGGAACTCCTCAGAAGAATCTGATTTGTGGTGAGGGGAGAGAGATAAAAGCAAATTTAGGAACGACATGAACATGCTGCGTACGTAGCTGTTTATCAGTAAATATCTCCACTGAGATTAAGGAAAAGCAGTAGCTTAATAAATTAAGTACTTCCTGGTATGGTTACTGTACTGGTCACTCCCCAAAAGAATCTGGATTGTGTTGAGGCAACAGAGAAAAAAGCTCATTTAGGACCTGCACTTACGAAGGGGGTAGGCAGCTGTATATCAGGGAGTAAAACTTCTGAGAATAAAAACAGCTGGAGCTTGTTAAGGTAATTTACACAGGGGAAATCATAATGTACTGGGAACTCCTCAGAAGAATCTCATTTGTGCTGAGGGGGAGAGAGATAAAAGCTCATTTAGGAACGACATGAACATGCTGCGTACGTAGCTGTTTATCAGTAAATATCTCCACTGAGATTAAGAAAAGCAGTAGCAGCTTAATAAATTAAGTACTTCCTGGTATGGTTTACTGTACTGGTAACTCCCCAAAAGAATCTAGATTGTGGTGAGGGAAGAGAGAAAAAAGCTCACTTAGGACCTGCACTTACGAAGGGGGTAGGCAGCTGTATATCAGGGAGTAACCTTCTGAGAATAAAAACAGCTGGAGCTTGTTAAGGTAATTACACAGGGGAAAAGATGAAGTACTGGGAACTCCTCAGAATAATCTGATTTGTGGTGAGGGGAGAGAGATAAAAGCTCATTTAGGAACGACATGAACATGCTGCATACGTAGCTGTTTATCAGTAAATATCTCCACTGAGATTAAGAAAAGCAATAGCTTAATAAATTAAGTACTTCCTGGTATGGTTACTGTACTGGTTACTCCCCAAAAGAATCTGGATTGTGGTGAGGGAACAGAGAAAAAAGCTCATTTAGGACCTGCACTTACGAAGGGGGTAGGCAGCTGTATATCAGGGAGTAAACCTTCTGAGAATAAAAACAGCTGGAGTTTGTTAAGGTAATTACACAGGGGAAAGGATAATGTACTGGGAACTCCTCAGAAGAATCTGATTTGTGGGTGAGGGGAGAGAGATAAATGCTCATTTAGGAACGACATGTACATGCTGCTTAGGTAGCTGTTTATCAGTAAATATCTCCACTGCGATTAAGAAAAGCAGTAGCTTAATAAATTAAGTATTCCTGGTATGGTTACTGTACTGGTAACTCCCCAAAACAATCTGGATTGTGGTGAGGGAACAGAGAAAAAAGCTCATTTAGGACTGCACTTACGAAGGGGTTAGGCAGCTGTATATCAGGGAGTAAACCTTCTGAGAATAAAAACAGCTGGAGCTTGTTAAGGTAATTAAACAGGGGAAAGGATATGTACTGGGAACTCCTCAGAAGTATCTGATTTGTGGTGACGGGAGAGAGATAAAAGCTCATTTAGGAACGACATGAACATGCTGCGTAGGTAGCTGTTTATCAGTAAATATCTCCACTGAGATTAAGAAAAGCAGTAGCTTAATAAATTAAGTACTTCCTGTATGGTTACTGTACTGGTAACTCACCAAAAGAATCTGGATTGTGGTGAGGGTACAGAGAAAAAAGCTCATTTAGGACCTGCACGTACGAAGTGGGTAGGCAGCTGTATATCAGGGAGTAAACCTTCTGAGAATAAAAACAGCTGGAGCTTGTTAAGGTAATTACACAGGGGAAAGGATAATGTACTGGGAACTCTCAGAACAATCTGATGTGTGGTGAGGGGAGAGAGATAAAAGCAAATTTAGGAACGACATGAACATGGCTGCGTAGGTAGCTGTTTATCAGTAAATATCTCCACTGAGATTAAGAAAAGCAGTAGCTTAATAAATTAAGTACTTCCTGGTATGGTTACTGTACTGGTAACTCCCCAAAAGAATCTGGATCGTGGTGAAGGAACAGAGAAAAAAGTTCATTTATGGACCTGCACTTACTAAGGGGGTAGGCAGCTGTATATCAGGAAGTAAACCTTCTGAGAATAAAAACAGCTGGAGCTTGTTAAGGTAATTACACAGGGGAAAGGATAATGTACTGGGAACTCCTCAGAAGAATATGATTTGTGGTGAGGGGAGAGAGATAAAAGCTCATTTAGGAACGACATGAACATGCTGCGTAGGTAGCTGTTTATCAGTAAATATCTCCACTGAGTTTAAGAAAAGCAGTAGCTTAATAAATTAAGTACTTCCTGGTATGGTTAACTGTACTTGTAACTCCCCAAAAGAATCTGGATTGTGGTAAGAGAACAGAGAAAAAAGCGCATTTAGGACCTGCACTTACGAAGGGGGTAGGCAGCTGTATATCAGGGAGTAAACCTTCTGAGAATAAAAACAGCTGGAGCTTGTTAAGGTAATTACACAGGGGAAAAGATGAAGTACTGGGAACTCCTCAGAAGAATCTGATTTGTGGTGAGGGGAGAGAGATAAAAGCTCATTTAGGAAAGACATGAACATGCTGCATACGTAGCTGTTTATCAGTAAATATCTCCCCTGAGATTAAGAAAAGCAGTAGCTTAATAAATTAAGTACTTCCTGGTATGGTTATTGTACTGGTTACTCCCCAAAAGAATCTGGATTGTGGTGAGGGAACAGAGAAAAAAGCTCATTTAAGACCTGCACTTACGAAGGGGGTAGGCAGCTGTATATCAGGGAGTGAACCTTCTGAGAATAAAAACAGCTGGAGTTTGTTAAGGTAATTACACAGGGGAAAGGATAATGTACTGAGAACTCCTCAGAAGAGTCTGATTTGTGGTGAGGGGAGAGAGATAAAAGCTCATTTAGGAAGGACATGTACATGCTGCGTAGGTAGCTGTTTATCAGTAAATATCTCCACTGAGATTAAGTAAAGCAGTAGATCAATAAATTAAGTACTTCCTGGTATGGTTACTGTACTGGTAACTCCCCAAAAGAATCTGGATTGTGGTGAGGGAACAGAGAAAAAAGCTCATTTAGGACCTGCACTTACGAAGGGGGTAGGCAGCTGTATATCAGGGAGTAAACCTTCTGATAATAAAAACAGCTGGAGCTTGTTAAGGTAATTACACAGGGGAAAAGATAATGTACTGTGAACTCCTCAGAATAATCTGATTTGTGGTGAGGGGAGAGAGATAAAAGCTCATTTAGGAACGACATGAACATGCTGCGTAGGTAGCTGTTTATCAGTAAATATCTCCACTGAGATTAAGAAAAGCAGTAGCTTAATAAATTAAGTACTTCCTGGTATGGTTACTGTACTGGTAACTCCCCAAAAGAATCTGGATTGTGGTGAGGGAACAGAGAAAAAAGCTCATTTAGGACCTGCACTTACGAAGGGGGTAGGCAGCTGTATATCAGGGAGTAAACCTTCTGAGAATAAAAACAGCTGGAGCTTGTTAAGGTAATTACACAGGGGAAAGGATAATGTACTGGGAACTCCTCAGAAGAATCTGATTTGTGGTGAGGGGAGAGAGATAAAAGCTCATTTAGGAACGACATGAACATGCTGCGTAGGTAGCTGTTTATCAGTAAATATCTCCACTGAGATTAAGAAAAGCAGTAGCTTAATAAATTAAGTACTTCCTGGTATGGTTACTGTACTGGTAACTCCCCAAAAGAATCTGGATTGTGGTGAGGGAACAGAGAAAAAAGCTCATTTAGGACCTGCACTTACGAAGGGGGTAGGCAGCTGTATATCAGGGAGTAAAGCTTCTGAGAATAAAAACAGCTGGACCTTTTTAAGGTAATTACACAGGGGAAAGGATAATGTACTGGGAACTCCTCAGAAGAATCTGATTTGTGGTGAGGGGAGAGAGATAAAAGCTCATTTATGAACGACATGAACATGCTGCGTAGGTAGCTCTTTGTCAGTAAATATCTCCACTGAGATTAAGAAAAGCAGTAGCTTAATAAATTAAGTAATTCCTGGTATGGTTACTGTACTGGTAACTCCCCAAAAGAATCTGGATTGTGGTGAGGGAACAGAGAAAAAGCTCATTTACGACCTGCACTTACGAAGGGGGTAGGCAGCTGTATATCAGGGAGTAAACCTTCTGAGAATAAAAACAGCTGGAGCTTGTTAAGGTAATTACACAGGGTAAAAGATGAAGTACTGGGAACTCCTCAGAAGAATCTGATTTGTGGTGAGGGGAGAGAGATAAAAGCTCCTTTAGGAACGACATGAACATGCTGCGTAGGTAGCTTTTTATAAGTAAATAGCTCCACTGAGATTAAGAAAAGCAGTAGCTTAATAAACTAAATACTTCCTGGTTTGGTTACTGTACTGGTAACTCCCCAAAAGAACCTGGATTGTGTTGAGGGCACAGAGAAAAAAGCTCATTTAGGAACTTAACTTACGAAGGGGGTAGGCAGCTGTATATCAGGGAGTAAACCTTCTGAGAATAAAAACAGCTGGAGCTTGTTAAGGTAATTAAACAGGGGAAAGGATAATGTACTTGGAACTCCTCAGAAGAATCTGATTTTTGGTGAGGGGAGAGAGATAAAAGCTCATTTAGGAACGACATTAACATGCTGCGTAGGTAGCTGTTTATCAGTAAATATCTCCACTGCGATTAAGAAAAGCAGTAGCTTAATGAATTAAGTACTTCCTGGTATGATTACTGTACTGGTAACTCCCCAAAAGAATCTGGATTTTGGTGTGGGAACAGAGAAAAAAGCTCATTTACGACCTGCACTTACGAGGGGGTAGGCAGCTGTATATCAGGGAGTAAACCTTCTGAGAATAAAAACAGCTGGAGCTTGTTAAGGTAATTAAACAGGGGAAAGGATAATGTACTTGGAACTCCTCAGAAGAATCTGATTTTTGGTGAGGGGAGAGAGATAAAAGCTCATTTAGGAACGACATGAACATGCTGCGTAGGTAGCTGTTTATCAGTAAATATCTCCACTGAGATTAAGAAAAGCAGTAGCTTAATGAATTAAGTACTTCCTGGTATGATTACTGTACTGGTAACTCCCCAAAAGAATCTGGATTTTGGTGTGGGAACAGAGAAAAAAGCTCATTTACGACCTGCACTTACGAGGGGGTAGGCAGCTGTATATCAGGGAGTAAACCTTCTGAGAATAAAAACAGCTGGAGCTTGTTAAGGTAATTACACAGGGGAAAGCATAATGTACTGGGAACTCCTCAGAAGAATCTCATTTGTGCTGAGGGGAGAGAGATAAAAGCTCATTAGGAACGACATGAACATGCTGCGTATGTAGCTGTTTATCAGTAAATATCTCCACTGAGATTAAGAAAAGCAGTAGCTTAATAAATTAAGTACTTCCTGGTATGGTTACTGTACTGGTAACTCCCCAAAAGAATCTGGATTGTGGTGAGGGAACAGAGAAAAAAGCTC
The DNA here is from genome assembly GCF_023159225.1 of Perognathus longimembris pacificus. NCBI lineage: Eukaryota > Metazoa > Chordata > Mammalia > Rodentia > Heteromyidae > Perognathus > Perognathus longimembris. The sequence goes on along the minus strand of NW_025956834.1, from coordinate 29,633 downwards.
ACTTAGGACCTGCACTTACGAAGGGGGTAGGCAGCTGTATATCAGGGAGTAAACCTTCTGAGAATAAAAACAGCTGGAGCTTGTTAAGGTAATTACACAGGGGAAAAGATGAAGTACTGGGAACTCCTCAGAATAATCTGATTTGTGGTGAGGGGAGAGAGATAAAAGCTCATTTAGGAACGACATGAACATGCTGCGTACGTAGCTGTTTATCAGTAAATATCTCCACTGAGATTAAGAAAAGCAGTAGCTTAATAAATTAAGTACTTCCTGGTATGGTTACTGTACTGGTAACTCCCCAAAAGAATCTGGATTGTGGTGAGGGAACAGAGAAAAAAGCTCATTTAGGACCTACACTTACGAAGGGGGTAGGCAGCTGTATATCAGGGAGTAAACCTTCTGATAATAAAAACAGCTGGAGCTTGTTAAGGTAATTACACAGGGGAAAGGATAATGTACTGGGAACTCCTCAGAAGAATCTGATTTGTGGTGAGGGGAGAGAGATAAAAGCTCATTTATTAACGACATGAACATGCTGCATAGGTAGCTGTTTATCAGTAAATATCTCCACTGAGATTAAGAAAAGCAGTAGCTTAATAAATTAAGTACTTCCTGGTATGGTTACTGTACTGGTAACTCCCCATAAGAATCTGGATTGTGGTGAGGGAACAGAGAAAAAAGCTCATTTAGGACCTGCACTTACGAAGGGGGGAGGCAGCTGTATATCAGGGAGTAAACCTTCTGAGAATAAAAACAGCTGGAGCTTGTTAAGGTAATTACACAGGGGAAAGCATAATGTACTGGGAACTGCTCAGAAGAATCTCATTTGTGCTGAGGGGAGAGAGATAAAAGCTCATTTAGGAACGACATGAACAGGCTGCGTATGTAGCTGTTTATCAGTAAATATCTCCACTGAGATTAAGAAAAGCAGTAGCTTAATAAATTAAGTACTTCCTGGTATGGTTACTGTACTGGTAACACCCCAAAAGAATCTGGATTGGAGAAGGGACAGAAGACGGCGGAGGAGTGGCTGAGCCCTTGCAGCGCTCCCTCCGATATCATAGCTTTCTCACCTCATAGAAACTCTTTCTCCGAGAAAGACAGCCAAAGTAATTTCTAACAGTACAGGGATTCTGAACAGGAAGGAAAAATCGACTTTGCTGGTCTGAAAACACATAATTCAGCTCCGAGCGGCGTCTCGCCGCCGCGCCGCGCCAGTGCCGGCTCCGGCACAGTGCCGGGCACAGCCCCCCCCGCCCCCGCACTCCGCACAGCTAAAGTGTTAAATACTCCAGACGGCAGCCGAGCATGGAGGACCTCACATCGCAGAGACAGCGTGAGTACCCCCAAAATTTTATCATCACTTGTGCCCACAGTCCAGCTTCTGGAAGGCATCCCTGTCCCCACCGCCAGAGCAAAGCGCCATCTTTGACACTGGCATAGGGTCAGACCAGACTGGAACTGAAGCGGGCCTGGGGAAAGTGAGGTCAAAAAAGCCATCTTTGAAAAGGGCAGGAGGGGCGGAATCAGTGAGAACCAGCCCAGCCCAGAAGAACGCCCCCTGCCCCCCTGCCCTGGCGGGAGGCGAGTCCGGGGCTTAGCCAGAGATGCCCCGCCCTGCCCGCCGGAACTTCTAAACTTAAAGCAAAAGCTGCGAGCAGCTACCAGGGGCACGGAAACAACCGACGGAGGAACAAACAGTTCCAGGGACAGCCTAAACGGTCCCATCACAGAGGAAGCTAATTCCCAGCCCAAAACGGAGCTGTATTCCATAGCTACCTATGCCACAGAGGCCGCCTCCCTCAGGCAAGCAACGCTCAGCGGAGCAAAACAGCCCAGAGGCGCCCCACCCTGCTGTGGTCACAGCGTAGTCAAGACCAGGCATCAAAGGCAGCGGCCCCACAGCAGACAGAGGAGCCACAGTTCCTGAGACTGCTCACGTCCCCATCGACAGAGGACGCCCAAGGCCTGCCTGCAGGCTGTGGGAATCTCAGAGACCCACGATTGCACCAACAGGGGAGAAGGTCAGAACAGAACCACCCCTTGCCAACTGAAATCAAGTCAAACCAGCCAATCAGGAAAATAGACTGCAGTCCATTGCAGGGAAATCAGAGACTGGTTTCTTTTTCTTTTCAAACATTTTTTTTTATATAAACTTTTCTTTTAAATTTTCTTTTTAATTTTTTCACACCTGAAACATCATTGGCTGGTTATTTTTTTTTTAATTTTTTTTTTTGGTTTGTTTGTTTTTTGTTTGTTTTCCATTTTTATTGGTTTGTTTTATCAAGTTTTTTTTGTGTTTGTTTATTTGTTTGGGTTGTTCTTTTTCTGTTATTTTCCTTTTTATCTACTTATGCTTCCTTTTTAAATAATTTTTCTCTGTTTTGTGTTTCTGTCTTCCAGTATTTTTACTTCATTTCTCTCGATGCGTCCTCTTCCTTTAAAAATTACTTTCCTATAAATAACACCTACACCCTTTTCTGCTAACTCTCCAGTGTCTGTCATTTTATCAATGTTCTTTCTACTGATTCTACTCTTCTCCACATTTCCACGTCACTGAAACTAAACCAAAATCACCCCCCCCCAATACACTTTACTCTATTCTCTTTACTACCTCCAACTTACCCGCCTGACTTACTGCCTGGACCTCCAGGTTCCATTGACTCCTGGTTATTGGATAGAGGGTATCCCAGCTTAATACAAGTGAATCAAAGGGGTTCATAGAGAAAACCAGTCCTAAAAGAACTTAATATAAAAACAAGAATTGCATATAGGGTTGTAACAGTAAATAAGTAACTACTGAATACAGGGCCCAGGATCGGATGTTATATTGAAATTGTATTCTTTAGGAACACCAAATCTAACTTTATAGACAGGTATACAAGGTATCTGTATATAATTGTGAAATTGTAAGATTTACACAACAGTGCTTGGTAAGGGCTGCTTTGGGTCTTAAACAGTGCTCACAGGTGCTGGTAGACTGGCATTCCCAATTCAAATGGGCAGAAGAAACACAAGAAAGATGGCAAATAATGAAGTCTTATCCCCCACTCAAAACAAGCAGGAAGCAGAGCAGTCAATCAAAAACATAGAAGAAAACCCCCAAAATGCTCTACAAAGTTTACTGATAAACATGATAAATGAAAAATTTGAATCTCTTCAGTCAATTATGTTAGAGCGTGAGGAGGCAAAGCAAAAATTAATGGAGAATTTCATGGCATCCACAAATAGAAAGATAAGTGAGCTTCAAGAGTCAAATGAAAAGATAGCTACCCAACTTAAAGATTTGAGAGACAACACTCAAAACCAAAGTAATGAAGTTAATGAAGTAAAGAAGTCCATACAGGACCTAAGAAATGACATGGAAATCATCAGGAAAGACCAGTCAGAAGGAAAAGAGATTCGAAATCAAGTTGCTAGCCTACAGTCCCGACTAACTGAAGCAGAGGATCGAATCTCAGGAGCTGAAGATTCCTTAGACTCTATGGAGAAAGATCAAAAATCAATACAAATCCAGTCCAAGCAACAAAACAGATCGCTACAGGAGATTCAAGACACAATCAGGAAGCCCAATTTAAGGATAATAGGTATTGAGGAAAACTTGGAGAAAGAGGTTAATGGGATAGGCAACCTATTTAACAGAATACTAGCGGAGAACTTCCCAAACATCCAGAAGGAAAGGCCTATACAGGTACAAGAAGCATTTAGAACCCCAAATCGACCTGACCAGAATAGGACTTCCCACCGACACATTGTGATCAAAACAGCTTCAGCAGAGTGCAAGGAAAAAATACTCAAAGCTGTTAGGGCAAAGAAAACAATCACATATAAAGGAAAAGCAATCAGAATTACCCCAGACTTCTCAGCAGAGACCATGAAAGCAAGGAGAGCCTGGAATGAAGTATACCAAACTCTAAATAAAAATAACTACCAACCAAGAATTCTGTACCCCGCCAAACTCTCCTTCATAGCCGAAGGTCAAATAAAAGTCTTCCACAATAAGGAAAAACTGAAACAATATATCTCCACCAAACCAGCTTTACACAAAATCCTTAAAGATGTACTCTACAGGGAAAATAATCAAGATCCCAACACAGACAGAGAAATGAACCCTAATTAGTAAACACTAGATCAAGAAATGGGAAGACACACCTTTAAACAAGATAGTGATAATGAAAAGAACAAACGATCACCTCTCAATCCTAACTGTCAACATTAATGGACTTAATTCTCCAATCAAACGACATAGGCTCATAACTTGGATCAAAAATCAAGATCCATCTTTCTGCTGCCTCCAAGAGACACATCTATCCAGCAAAAGTAAACATCTTCTAAAAGTGAAAGGCTGGAAACAAATCTATCAAGCAAATGGCCCCCATAAGCAGGCTGGAGTTGCAATCCTAGTATCAGACAAAATTGACTTCAAATTAAAAAAGGTAAGAAGAGACAAAGAAGGTTACTACATACTAGTAAAAGGATCTCTCCAACAGGAAGAAATAACCATCCTAAATATCTACACACCAAATGCAGGAGCACCCAACTTCATCAAACAAACACTATTGGCTCTAAAAACATTCATAGACCCAAACACAATGATAGTGGGGGACTTTAACACTCCACTATCACCACTGGACAGATCAACACGCCAAAAACTGAACAAAGAAACCACAGAACTAAACAATTGCATAGACCAACTAGACTTAATCGACATCTACAGAATATTCCACCCAGCAAGGACAGAATACACATTCTTTTCGGCAGCACACGGAACATTCTCCAAAATAGATCACATCTTAGGGCACAAAGAAAATCTGTACAAATTCAGAAGTATCAAAATCATTCCCTGCATTCTTTCAGACCACAATGGAATAAAATTAGAGCTCAACTCACTCAGCCACCACAGAAAATCCCACAATTCATGGAGACTAAAGAACACACTGCTGAACCATCAGTGGATCATTGAAGAAATTAAAACAGAAATTCAAATGTTTATGGACTTCAACCAAGTTGAGGACACAAAGTACCAGCTCCTTTGGGACACAGCAAAGGCAGTACTCAGAGGAAAATTTATATCTCTGAGTACATACATCAACAAACTGGAGAAACAGCAACTCAGTAATCTAAGAAAGCACCTTAATTTTCTGGAGAGAGAACAGCAAGCCAAACCCCAAGTCAATAGACGGAAGCAAATAATTAGAATCAAATCAGAATTAAATCAATTAGAGACTAAAAAAACCATCGAAAGAATCAACAAAACAAAGAGTTGGTTCTTTGAAAAAATCAACAAGATAGACAGACCCCTGGCAAACCTGACCAAAGAACGAAGGCAGCACACTCAAATAAACAAGATAAGAGATGAAACAGGTAGCATCACCACAGAAATAACCGAAATTCAGAAAATAATAAGGGACTATTTTGCAAACCTTTATGCCAACAAATTCGAGAACTTGGAAGAAATGGATGATTTCCTAGAAAAAATTGATACCCCCAAACTCAACTATGAAGACTTAAACCTTCTAAACAGACCCATATCCAGTATTGAAATAGAAACAGCAATAAATGATCTCCCATCCAAGAAAAGCCCAGGTCCAGACGGATTCACCGCAGAATTCTACAAGGCCTTCAAAACAGAACTCACTCCAATATTTCTCAAACTCTTCAATGAAATTGAAAGAGAACGTTCACTACCAGACTCATTTTATGAAGCCAGTATAACCCTCATCCCAAAACCAGGCAGAGACTCATCACGGAAAGAGGACTACAGACCAATCTCCCTGATGAACATAGATGCAAAAATTCTCAACAAAATTCTGGCCAATCGACTTCAACAGGTCATCAAAAAAATCATACACCACGATCAAACTGGATTCATCCCAGGGATGCAAAGCTGGTTTAATATACGCAAGTCAATTAATATAATCCACCACATCAACCGGAGCAAGGTAAAGAACCACATGGTTTTATCGCTGGATGCGGAAAAAGCGTTCGATAAAATCCAGCACCCATTTATGCTAAAAGCCCTGGAAAAACTGGGATTCCAGGGAACATTCCTGAATATAATCAAGGCAGTTTATGACAAACCAACAGCAAGCATAACTCTAAATGGTGAAAAACTAAAGCCATTCCCTTTAAAATCAGGAACAAGGCAGGGATGTCCACTCTCTCCCCTGCTCTTCAACATAGTACTAGAATTCCTAGCCAGAGCAATTAGGCAAGAAGAGAATATAAAGGGGATCCAAATAGGAAAAGATGAAGTTAAACTTTCTCTCTTCGCAGATGACATGATCCTATACCTAAAGAATCCCATAGACTCTACCCCCAAGCTACTAGAGCTGATCCAAAACTTTGGCAAAGTTGCAGGTTATAAAATAAACCTTCAAAAATCAACGGCCTTTCTCTATGCTAACAACCCGAAGACCGAGGCTGAAATCAGGAAAGCAACTCCTTTTGCAATAGCCCCCAAAAACATAAAATACCTAGGAATAAACTTAACCAAAGAAGTGAAAGACCTCTTTGAGGAGAACTTTAAAACCTTGAAAAACGAAATTAAGTCAGAACTAAGGAAATGGAAAAACCTCCCATGCTCCTGGATTGGGAGGATTAATATAATCAAAATGGCAATATTGCCAAAGGCTATCTACAAATTCAATGCAATACCCATTAATATCCCAACACCATTCTTTAATGAAATAGAGGAAGCAATCCAGAAATTCATATGGAACAATAAAAGACCTAGAATAGCAAAAACACTCCTAAGCAGAAAGAACAGTGCTGGAGGAATTACAATACCCAACTTCAAGCTGTATTATAAAGCTATAGTAATAAAAACAGCTTGGTATTGGCACCGGAACAGGCCTGAAGACCAATGGAACAGAATTGAAGACCCAGAATTAAACCCACAGAACTACGCCTACTTAATCTTTGATAAAGGAGCTAAAACAATAGTATGGAAGAAAGATAGCCTCTTTAACAAGTGGTGCTGGCAAAACTGGCTCAACACATGCAACAAACTAAAACTAGATCCTTATATATCACCCTGCACCAAAATAAACTCCAAATGGATTAAAGACCTTGAAATCAAAACAGGCACCCTGAAAACACTAAAGGAAGGAGTAGGAGAAACACTCGGGCTCCTTGGCACAGGACAGAACTTCCTTAACAAAGACCCTGAAAGGCTACAAATCAAAGAAAAGTTGGACAAATGGGACTGCATTAAACTGCAGAGCTTCTGCATGGCAAAGGACATAGCTCTCAAGATAAACAGAAAGCCCACAGACTGGGAGAAGATCTTTACCGGACATTCAACAGACAAAGGCCTCATCTCTAAAATATATGCAGAACTAAAAAAATTACCTTCTTCCAAAACAAAACCGCAAAGAACCAATAGCCCCCTCAACAAGTGGGCTAAAGACTTACAAAGAAACTTCTCTGATGAGGAAATGAGAATGGCCAATAGACATATGAAAAAATGCTCTACATCACTGGCCATAAAGGAAATGCAAATCAAAACAACATTGAGATTCCATCTCACCCCAGCAAGAATGTCATATATCAAGAAAACTAATAATAACAATTGTTGGAGGGGATGTGGCCAAAAGGGAACCCTACTTCATTGTTGGTGGGAATGTAAACTGGTTCAGCCACTCTGGCAAGCAGTATGGAGATTCCTCAGAAGGCTCAATATAGAACTCCCCTATGACCCAGCAGCCCCACTGTTGGGTATCTATCCAAAAGACCACAAACAAAATCACAGTAATGCCACCAGCACAACAATGTTCATCGCAGCACAATTTGTCATAGCGAGAATCTGGAACCAACCCAGATGCCCCTCCATAGATGAATGGATCAGGAAAATGTGGTACATATACACAATGGAATTTTATGCCTCTATCAGAAAGAATGACATTGTTCCATTTGTAAGGAAATGGAAGGACTTGGAACAAGTTATACTAAGTGAAGTGAGCCAGACCCAAAGAAACATGGACTCTATGGCCTCCCTTATTGGGAATAATTAGTACAGGTTTAGGCAAGCCATAGCAGAGGTTCACAAGGCCCAATAGCTATACCCTTAGGAACACATAAGATGATGCTAAGTGAAATGAACTCCATGTTATGGAAACAATTGATATATCACAGTTGTAACTACTTTCAACGTCCTAGGTGTATGTGTAGTTTCTATTATTGATGATGCTCTTGTATCACCTTCCTATGGTTGTACCTACACTATCTCTGTAATCTTATCTGAGTATATTGGAAACCGTGTTTACTGGTATTGGAAGTAGGAAATTGAAAGGGAATACCAAATTTGAGAGACACAGGGTAAAAAAAGAGAAATAACGACAAAAGCAATACTTGCAAAACTGTCTGGTGTAAGTGAACTGAACACTGGGGGGGGGAGGGAAAGGGGGGAGGGAGGGGGGCATGAGGGACAAGGTAACAAACAGTACAAGAAATGTATCCAATGCCCAACGTATGATACTGTAACCTCTCTGTACATCAGTTTGACAATAAAAATTTGAGAAAAAAAAAAAAAAAAGAATCTGGATTGTGGTGAGGGAACAGAGAAAAAAGCTCATTTAGGACCTGCACTTACGAAGGGGGTAGGCAGCTGTATATCAGGGAGTAAACCTTCTGAGAATAAAAACAGCTGGAGCTTGTTAAGGTACTTACACAGGGGAAAGGATGAGGTACTGGGAACTCCTCAGAATAATCTGATTTGTGGTGAGGGGAGAGAGATAAAAGCTCATTTAGGAACGACATGAACATGCTGCATACGTAGCTGTTTATCAGTAAATATCTCCACTGAGATTAAGAAAAGCAATAGCTTAATAAATTAAGTACTTCCTGGTATGGTTACTGTACTGGTTACTCCCCAAAAGAATCTGGATTGTGGTGAGGGAACAGAGAAAAAAGCTCATTTAGGACCTGCACTTACGAAGGGGGTAGGCAGCTGTATATCAGGGAGTAAACCTTCTGAGAATAAAAACAGCTGGAGTTTGTTAAGGTAATTACACAGGGGAAAGGATAATGTACTGGGAACTCCTCAGAAGAATCTGATTTGTGGTGAGGGGAGAGAGATAAAAGCTCATTTAGGAACGACATGTACATGCTGCTTAGGTAGCTGTTTATCAGGAAATATCTCCACTGCGATTAAGAAAAGCAGTAGCTTAATAAATTAAGTACTTCCTGGTATGGTTACTGTACTCGTAACTCCCCAAAAGAATCTGGATTGTGGTGAGGGAACAGAGAAAAAAGCTCATTTAGGACCTGCACTTACGAAGGGGTTAGGCAGCTGTATATCAGGGAGTAAACCTTCTGAGAATAAAAACAGCTGGAGCTTGTTAAGGTAATTACACAGGGGAAAGGATAATGTACTGGGAACTCCTCAGAAGAATCTGATTTGTGGTGACGGGAGAGAGATAAAAGCTCATTTAGGAACGACATGAACATGCTGCGTACGTAGCTGTTTATCAGTAAATATCTCCACTGAAATTAAGACAAGCAGTAGCTTAATAAATTAAGTACTTCCTGGTATGGTTACTGTACTGGTAACTCCCCAAAAGAATCTGGATTGTGGTGAGGGAACAGAGAAAAAAGCTCATTTAGGACCTACACTTACGAAGGGGGTAGGCAGCTGTATATCAGGGAGTAAACCTTCTGAGAATAAAAACAGCTGGAGCTTGTTAAGGTAATTACACAGGGGAAAGGATAATGTACTGGGAACTACTCAGAAGAATCTGATTTGTGGTGAGGGGAGAGAGATAAAAGCTCATTTATGAACGACATGAACATGCTGCATAGGTAGCTGTTTATCAGTAAATATCTCCACTGAGATTAAGAAAAGCAGTAGCTTAATAAATTAAGTACTTCCTGGTATGGTTACTGTACTGGTAACTCCCCAAAACAATCTGGATTGTGGTGAGGGAACAGAGAAAAAAGCTCATTTAGGACCTGCACTTACGAAGGGAGTAGGCAGCTGTATATCAGAGAGTAAACCTTCTGAGAATAAAAACAGCTGGAGCTTGTTAAGGTAATTACACAGGGGAAAGCATAATGTACTGGGAACTCCTCCGAAGAATCTCCTTTGTGCTGAGGGGAGAGAGATAAAAGCTCATTTAGGAACGACATGAACATGCTGCATACGTAGCTGTTTATCAGTAAATATCTCCACTGAGTTTAAGAAAAGCAGTATCTTAATAAATTAAGTACTTCCTGGTATGGTTACTGTACTGGTAACTCCCCAAAAGAATCTGGATTGTGGTGAGGGAACAGAGAAAAAAGCTCAATTAGGACCTGCAATTACGAAGGGGGTAGGCAGCTGTATATCAGGGAGTAAACCTTCTGAGAATAAAAACAGCTGGAGTTTGTTAAGGTAATTACACAGGGGAAAGGATAATGTATTGGGAACTCCTCAGAAGAATCTGATTTGTGGTGAGGGGAGAGAGATAAAAGCTCATTTAGGAACGACATGTACATGCTGCTTAGGTAGCTGTTTATCAGTAAATATCTCCACTGCGATTAAGAAAAGCAGTAGCTTAATAAATTAAGTACTTCCTGGTATGGTTACTGTACTGGTAACACCCCAAAAGAATCTGGATTGTGGTGAGGGAACAGAGAAAAAAGCTCATTTAGGACCTGCACTTACGAAGGGGGTAGGCAGCTGTATATCAGGGAGTAAACCTTCTGAGAATAAAAACAGCTGGAGCTTGTTAAGGTACTTACACAGGGGAAAGGATAATGTACTGGGAACTCCTCAGAAGAATCTGATTTGTGGTGAGGGGAGGAGATAAAAGCAAATTTAGGAACGACATGAACATGCTGCGTACGTAGCTGTTTATCAGTAAATATCTCCACTGAGATTAAGAAAAGCAGTAGCTTAATAAATTAAGTACTTCCTGGTATGGTTACTGTACTGGTCACTCCCCAAAACAATATGGATTGTGTTGAGGCAACAGAGAAAAAAGCTCATTTAGGACCTACACTTACGAAGGGGGTAGGCAGCTGTATATCAGGGAGTAAACCTTCTGAGAATAAAAACAGCTGGAGCTTGTTAAGATAATTACACAGGGGAAAGGATAATGTACTGGGAACTCCTCAGAAGAATCTGATTTGTGGTGAGGGGAGAGAGATAAAAGCTCATTTAGGAACGACATGAAGATGCTGCGTACGTAGCTGTTTATCAGTAAATATCTCCACTGAGATTAAGAAAAGCAGTATCTTAATAAATTAAGTACTTCCTGGTATGGTTACTGTACTGGTAACTCCCCAAAAGAATCTGGATTGTGGTGAGGGAACAGAGAAAAAAGCTCACTTAGGACCTGCACTTACGAAGGGGGTAGGCAGCTGTATATCAGGGAGTAAACCTTCTGAGAATAAAAACAGCTGGAGCTTGTTAAGGTAATTACACAGGGGAAAGCATAATGTACTGGGAACTCCTCAGAAGAATCTCATTTCTGTTGAGGGGAGAGAGATAAAAGCTCATTTAGGAACGACATGAACATGCTGCGTGTGTAGCTGTTTATCAGTAAATATCTCCACTGAGATTAAGAAAAGCAGTAGCTTAATAAATTAAGTACTTCCTGGTATGGTTACGGTACTGGTAACACCCCAAAAGAATCTGGATTGTGGTGAGGGAACGGAGAAAAAAGATCATTTAGGACCTGCACTTACGAAGGGGGTAGGCAGCTGTATATCAAGGAGTAAACCTTCTGAGAATAAAAACAGCTGGAGTTTGTTAAGGTAATTACACAGGGGAAAGGATAATGTACTGGGAACTCCTCAGAAGAATCTGATTTGTGGTGAGGGGAGAGAGATAAAAGCTCATTAAGAACGACATGTACATGCTCCTTAGGTAGCTGTTTATCAGTAAATATCTCCACTGCGATTAAGAAAAGCAGTAGCTTAATAAATTAAGTACTTCCTGGTATGGTTACTGTACTGGTAACTCCCCAAAAGAATCTGGATTGTGGTGAGGGAACAGAGAAAAAAGCTCATTTAGGACCTGCACTTACGAAGGGGGTAGGCAGCTGTATATCAGGGAGTAAACCTTCTGAGAATAAAAACAGCTGGAGCTTGTTAAGGTAATTACACAGGGGAAAGGATAATGTACTGGGAACTCCTCAGAAGAATCTGATTTGTGGTGAGGGGAGGAGATAAAAGCAAATTTAGGAACGACATGAACATGCTGCGTACGTAGCTGTTTATCAGTAAATATCTCCACTGAGATTAAGAAAAGCAGTAGCTTAATAAATTAATACTTCCTGGTATGGTTACTGTACTGGTAACTCCCCAAAAGAATCTGGATTGTGGTGAGGGAACAGAGAAAAAAGCTCATTTAGGACCTGCACTTACGAAGGGGGTAGGCAGCTGTATATCAGGGAGTAAACCTTCTGAGAATAAAAACAGCTGGAGCTTGTTAAGGTAATTACACAGGGGAAAGCATAATGTACTGGGAACTCCTCAGAAGAATCTCATTTGTGCTGAGGGGAGAGAGATAAAAGCTCATTTAGGAACGACATGAACATGCTGCGTATGTTGCTGTTTATCAGTAAATATCTCCACTGAGATTAAGAAAAGCAGTAGCTTAATAAATTAAGTACTTCCTGGTATGGTTACTGTACTGGTAACACCCCAAAAGAATCTGGATTGTGGTGAGGGAACAGAGAAAAAAGCTCATTTAGGACCTGCACTTACGAAGGGGGTAGGCAGCTGTATATCAGGGAGTAAACCTTCTGAGAATAAAAACAGCTGGAGCTTGTTAAGGTACTTACACAGGGGAAAGGATAATGTACTGGGAACTCCTCAGAAGAATCTGATTTGTGGTGAGGGGAGAGAGATAAAAGCAAATTTAGGAACGACATGAACATGCTGCGTACGTAGCTGTTTATCAGTAAATATCTCCACTGAGATTAAGAAAAGCAGTAGCTTAATAAATTAAGTACTTCCTGGTATGGTTACTGTACTGGTCACTCCACAAAACAATCTGGATTGTGTTGAGGCAACAGAGAAAAAAGCTCATTTAGGACCTACACTTACGAAGGGGGTAGGCAGCTGTATATCAGGGAGTAAACCTTCTGAGAATAAAAACAGCTGGAGCTTGTTAAGGTAATTACACAGGGGAAAGGATAATGTACTGGGAACTCCTCAGAAGAATCTGATTTGTGGTGAGGGGAGAGAGATAAAAGCTCATTTATGAACGACATGAACATGCTGCATAGGTAGCTGTTTATCAGTAAATATCTCCACTGAGATTAAGAAAAGCAGTAGCTTAATAAATTAAGTACTTCCTGGTATGGTTACTGTACTGGTAACACCCCAAAAGAATCTGGATTGTGGTGAGGGAACAGAGAAAAAAGCTCATTTAGGACCTGCACTTACGAAGGGGGTAGGCTGCTGTATATCAGGGAGTAAACCTTCTGAGAATAAAAACAGCTGGAGCTTGTTAAGGTACTTACATAGGGGAAAGGATAATGTACTGGGAACTCCTCAGAAGAATCTCATTTGTGCTGAGGGGAGAGAGATAAAAGCTCATTTAGGAACGACATGAACATGCTGCGTATGTTGCTGTTTATCAGTAAATATCTCCACTGAGATTAAGAAAAGCAGTAGCTTAATAAATTAAGTACTTCCTGGTATGGTTATTGTACTGGTAACACCCCAAAAGAATCTGGATTGTGGTGAGGGAACAGAGAAAAAAGCTCATTTAGGACCTGCACTTACGAAGGGGGTAGGCTGCTGTATATCAGGGAGTAAACCTTCTGAGAATAAAAACAGCTGGAGCTTGTTAAGGTAATTACACAGGGGAAAGCATAATGTACTGGGAACTCCTCAGAAGAATCTCATTTGTGCTGAGGGGAGAGAGATAAAAGCTCATTTAGGAACGACATGAACATGCTGCGTATGTTGCTGTTTATCAGTAAATATCTCCACTGAGATTAAGTAAAGCAGTAGCTTAATAAATTAAGTACTTCCTGGTATGGTTACTGTACTGGTAACACCCCAAAAGAATCTGGATTGTGGTGAGGGAACAGAGAAAAAAGCTCATTTAGGACCTGCACTTACGAAGGGGGTAGGCAGCTGTATATCAGGGAGTAAACCTTCTGAGAATAAAAACAGCTGGAGCTTGTTAAGGTACTTACACAGGGGAAAGGATAATGTACTGGGAACTCCTCAGAAGAATCTGATTTGTGGTGAGGGGAGGAGATAAAAGCAAATTTAGGAACGACATGAACATGCTGCGTACGTAGCTGTTTATCAGTAAATATCTCCACTGAGATTAAGAAAAGCAGTAGCTTAATAAATTAAGTACTTCCTGGTATGGTTACTGTACTGGTCACTCCCCAAAACAATATGGATTGTGTTGAGGCAACAGAGAAAAAAGCTCATTTAGGACCTACACTTACGAAGGGGGTAGGCAGCTGTATATCAGGGAGTAAACCTTCTGAGAATAAAAACAGCTGGAGCTTGTTAAGGTAATTACACAGGGGAAAGGATAATGTACTGGGAACTCCTCAGAAGAATCTGATTTGTGGTGAGGGGAGAGAGATAAAAGCTCATTTAAGAACGACATGAACATGCTGCATACGTAGCTGTTTATCAGTAAATATCTCCACTGAGATTAAGAAAAGCAGTAGCTTAATAAATTAAGTACTTCCTGGTATGGTTACTGTACTGGTAACTCCCCAAAAGAATCTGGATTGTGGTGAGGGAACAGAGAAAAAAGCTCACTTAGGAAATGCACTTACGAAGGGGGTAGGCAGCTGTATATCAGGGAGTAAACCTTCTGAGAATAAAAACAGCTGGAGCTTGTTAAGGTAATTACACAGGGGAAAAGATGAAGTACTGGGAACTCCTCAGAATAATCTGATTTGTGGTGAGGGGAGAGAGATAAAAGCTCATTTAGGAACGACATGAACATGCTGCATACGTAGCTGTTTATCAGTAAATATCTCCACTGAGATTAAGAAAAGCAGTAGCTTAATAAATTAAGTACTTCCTGGTATGGTTACTGTACTGGTTACTCCCCAAAAGAATCTGGATTGTGGTGAGGGAACGGAGAAAAAAGCTCATTTAGGACCTGCACTTACGAAGGGTGTAGGCAGCTCTATATCAGGGAGTAAACCTTCTGAGAATAAAAACAGCTGGAGTTTGTTAAGGTAATTACACAGGGGAAAGGATAATGTACTGGGAACTCCTCAGAAGAATCTGATTTGTGGTGAGGGGAGAGAGATAAAAGCTCATTTAGGAACGACATGTACATGCAGCTTAGGTAGCTGTTTATCAGTAAATATCTCCACTGCGATTAAGAAAAGCAGTAGCTTAATAAATTAAGTACTTCCTGGTATGGTTACTGTACTGGAAACTCCCCAAAAGAATCTGGATTGTGGTGAGGGAACAGAGAAAAAAGCTCATTTAGGACCTGCACTTACGAAGGGGGTAGGCAGCTGTATATCGGGGAGTAAACCTTCTGAGAATAAAAACAGCTGGAGCTTGTTAAGGTAATTACACAGGGGAAAGGATAATGTACTGGGAACTCCTCAGAAGAATCTGATTTGTGGTGACAGGAGAGAGATAAAAGCTCATTTAGGAACGACATGAACATGCTGCGTACGTAGCTGTTTATCAGTAAATATCTCCACTGAGATTAAGAAAAGCAGTAGCTTAATAAATTAAGTACTTCCTGGTATGGTTACTGTACTGGTAACTCCCCAAAAGAATCTGGATTGTGGTGAGGGAACAGAGAAAAAAGCTCATTTAGGACCTGCACTTACGAAGGGGGTAGGCAGCTGTATATCAGGGAGTAAACCTTCTGAGAATAAAAACAGCTGGAGCTTGTTAAGGTAATTACACAGGGGAAAGCATAATGTACTGGGAACTCCTCAGAAGAATCTCATTTGTGCTGAGGGGAGAGAGATAAAAGCTCATTTAGGAACGACATGAACATGCTGCGTATGTTGCTGTTTATCAGTAAATATCTCCACTGAGATTAAGAAAAGCAGTAGCTTAATAAATTAAGTACTTCCTGGTATGGTTACTGTACTGGTAACACCCCAAAAGAATCTGGATTGTGGTGAGGGAACAGAGAAAAAAGCTCATTTAGGACCTGCACTTACGAAGGGGGTAGGCAGCTGTATATCAGGGAGTAAACCTTCTGAGAATAAAAACAGCTGGAGCTTGTTAAGGTACTTACACAGGGGAAAGGATAATGTACTGGGAACTCCTCAGAAGAATCTGATTTGTGGTGAGGGGAGAGAGATAAAAGCAAATTTAGGAACGACATGAACATGCTGCGTACGTAGCTGTTTATCAGTAAATATCTCCACTGAGATTAAGAAAAGCAGTAGCTTAATAAATTAAGTACTTCCTGGTATGGTTACTGTACTGGTCACTCCCCAAAACAATCTGGATTGTGTTGAGGCAACAGAGAAAAAAGCTCATTTAGGACCTACACTTACGAAGGGGGTAGGCAGCTGTATGTCAGGGAGTAAACCTTCTGAGAATAAAAACAGCTGGAGCTTGTTAAGGTAATTACACAGGGGAAAGGATAATGTACTGGGAACTCCTCAGAAGAATCTGATTTCTTGTGAGAGGAGAGAGATAAAAGCTCATTTAGGAACGACATGAAGATGCTGCGTACGTAGCTGTTTATCAGTAAATATCTCCACTGAGATTAAGAAAAGCAGTAGCTTAATAAATTAAGTACTTCCTGGTATGGTTACTGTACTGGTAACTCCCCAAAAGAATCTGGATTGTGGTGAGGGAAAAGAGAAAAAAGCTCACTTAGGACCTGCACTTACGAAGGGGGTAGGCAGCTGTATATCAGGGAGTAAACCTTCTGAGAATAAAAACAGCTGGAGCTTGTTAAGGTAATTACACAGGGGAAAAGATGAAGTACTGGGAACTCCTCAGAATAATCTGATTTGTGGTGAGGGGAGAGAGATAAAAGATCTTTTAGGAACGACATGAACATGCTGCGTACGTAGCTGTTTATCAGTAAATATCTCCACTGAGATTAAGAAAAGCAGTAGCTTAATAAATTAAGTACTTCCTGGTATGGTTACTGTACTGGTAACACCCCAAAAGAATCTGGATTGTGGTGAGGGAACAGAGAAAAAAGCTCATTTAGGACCTGCACTTACGAAGGTTGTAGGCAGCTGTATATCAGGGAGTAAACCTTCTGAGAATAAAAACAGCTGGAGCTTGTTAAGGTACTTACACAGGGGAAAGGATAATGTACTGGGAACTCCTCAGAAGAATCTGATTTGTGGTGAGGGGAGAGAGATAAAAGCAAATTTAGGAACGACATGAACATGCTGCGTACGTAGCTGTTTATCAGTAAATATCTCCACTGAGATTAAGAAAAGCAGTAGCTTAATAAATTAAGTACTTCCTGGTATGGTTACTGTACTGGTCACTCCCCAAAACAATCTGGATTGTGTTGAGGCAACAGAGAAAAAAGCTCATTTAGGACCTACACTTACGAAGGGGGTAGGCAGCTGTATATCAGGGAGTAAACCTTCTGAGAATAAAAACAGCTGGAGCTTGTTAAGGTAATTACACAGGGGAAAGGATAATGTACTGGGAACTCCTCAGAAGAATCTGATTTGTGGTGAGGGGAGAGAGATAAAAGCTCATTTAGGAACGACATGAAGATGCTGCGTACGTAGCTGTTTATCAGTAAATATCTCCACTGAGATTAAGAAAAGCAGTAGCTTAATAAATTAAGTACTTCCTGGTATGGTTACTGTACTGGTAACTCCCCAAAAGAATCTGGATTGTGGTGAGGGAACAGAGAAAAAAGCTCACTTAGGACCTGCACTTACGAAGGGGGTAGGCAGCTGTATATCAGGGAGTAAACCTTCTGAGAATAAAAACAGCTGGAGCTTGTTAAGGTAATTACACAGGGGAAAAGATGAAGTACTGGGAACTCCTCAGAATAATCTGATTTGTGGTGAGGGGAGAGAGATTAAAGCTCATTTAGGAACGACATGAACATGCTGCGTACGTAGCTGTTTATCAGTAAATATCTCCACTGAGATTAAGAAAAGCAGTAGCTTAATAAATTAAGTACTTCCTGGTATGGTTACTGTACTGGTAACTCCCCAAAAGAATCTGGATTGTGGTGAGGGAACAGAGAAAAAAGCTCATTTAGGACCTACACTTACGAAGGGGGTAGGCAGCTGTATATCAGGGAGTAAACCTTCTGATAATAAAAACAGCTGGAGCTTGTTAAGGTAATTACACAGGGGAAAGGATAATGTACTGGGAACTCCTCAGAAGAATCTGATTTGTGGTGAGGGGAGAGAGATAAAAGCTCATTTATGAACGACATGAACATGCTGCATAGGTAGCTGTTTATCAGTAAATATCTCCACTGAGATTAAGAAAAGCAGTAGCTTAATAAATTAAGTACTTCCTGGTATGGTTACTGTACTGGTAACTCCCCAAAAGAATCTGGATTGTGGTGAGGGAACAGAGAAAAACGCTCATTTAGGACCTGCACTTACGAAGGGGGTAGGCAGCTGTATATCAGGGAGTAAACCTTCTGAGAATAAAAACAGCTGGAGCTTGTTAAGGTAATTACACAGGGGAAAGCATAATGTACTGGGAACTCCTCAGAAGAATCTGATTTGTGCTGAGGGGAGAGAGATAAAAGCTCATTTAGGAACGACATGAACATGCTGCGTACGTAGCTGTTTATCAGTAAATATCTCCACTGAGATTAAGAAAAGCAGTAGCTTAATAAATTAAGTACTTCCTGGTATGGTTACTGTACTGGTAACTCCCCAAAAGAATCTGGATTGTGGTGAGGGAACAGAGAAAAAAGCTCACTTAGGACCTGCACTTACGAAGGGGGTAGGCAGCTGTATATCAGGGAGTAAACCTTCTGAGAATAAAAACAGCTGGAGCTTGTTAAGGTAATTACACAGGGGAAAAGATGAAGTACTGGGAACTCCTCAGAATAATCTGATTTGTGGTGAGGGGAGAGAGATAAAAGCTCATTTAGGAACAACATGAACATGCTGCATAAGTAGCTGTTTATCAGTAAATATCTCCACTGAGATTAAGAAAAGCAGTAGCTTAATAAATTAAGTACTTCCTGGTATGGTTACTGTACTGGTTACTCCCCAAAAGAATCTGGATTGTGGTGAGGGAACAAAGAAAAAAGCTCATTTAGGACCTGCACTTACGAAGGGGGTAGGCAGCTGTATATCAGGGAGTAAACCTTCTGAGAATAAAAACAGCTGGAGTTTGTTAAGGTAATTACAGAGGGGAAAGGATAATGTACTGGGAACTCCTCAGAAGAATCTGATTTGTCGTGAGGGGAGAGAGATAAAAGCTCATTTAGGAACGACATGTACATGCTGCTTAGGTAGCTGTTTATCAGTAAATATCTCCACTGCGATTAAGAAAAGCAGTAGCTTAATGAATTAAGTACTTCCTGGTATGGTTACTGTACTGTTAACTCCCCAAAAGAATCTGGATTGTGGTGAGGGAACAGAGAAAAAAGCTCATTTAGGACCTGCACTTACGAAGGGTGTAGGCAGCTGTATATCAGGGAGTAAACCTTCTGAGAATAAAAACAGCTGGAGCTTGTTAAGGTAATTACACAGGGGAAAGGATAATGTACTGGGAACTCCTAAGAAGAATCTGATTTGTGGTGACGGGAGAGAGATAAAAGCTCATTTAGGAACGACATGATCATGCTGCGTACGTAGCTGTTTATCAGTAAATATCTCCACTGAGATTAAGAAAAGCAGTAGCTTAATAAATTAAGTACTTCCTGGTATGGTTACTGTACTGGTAACTCCCCAAAAGAATCTGGATTGTGGTGAGGGAACAGAGAAAAAAGCTCATTTAGGACCTGCACTTACGAAGGGGGTAGGCAGCTGTATATCAGGGAGTAAACCTTCTGAGAATAAAAACAGCTGGAGCTAGTTAAGGTAATTACACAGGGGAAATGATGATGTACTGGGCACTCCTCAGAACAATCTGATTTGTGGTGAGGGGAGAGAGATAAAAGCTCATTTAGGAACGACATGAACATGCTGCGTAGGTAGCTGTTTATCAGTAAATATCTCCACTGAGATTAAGAAAAGCAGTAGCTTAATAAATTAAGTACTTCCTGGTTTGGTTTCTGTACTGGTAACTCCCCAAAAGAATCTGGATTGTGGTGAAGGAACAGAGAAAAAAGTTCATTTATGACCTGCACTTACTAAGGGGGTAGGCAGCTGTATATCAGGGAGTAAACCTTCTGAGAATAAAAACAGCTGGAGCTTGTTAAGGTAATTACACAGGGGAAAGGATAATGTACTGGGAACTCCTCAGAAGAATATGATTTGTGGTGAGGGGAGAGAGATAAAAGCTCATTTAGGAACGACATGAACATGCTGCGTAGGTAGCTGTTTATCAGTAAATATCTCCACTGAGTTTAAGAAAAGCAGTAGCTTAATAAATTAAGTACTTCCTGGTATGGTTACTGTACTTGTAACTCCCCAAAAGAATCTGGATTGTGGTAAGAGATCAGAAAAAAAAGCTCATTTAGGACCTGCACTTACGAAGGGGGTAGGCAGCTGTATATCAGGGAGTAAACCTTCTGAGAATAAAAACAGCTGGAGCTTGTTAAGGTAATTACACAGGGGAAAAGATGAAGTACTGGGAACTCCTCAGAAGAATCTGATTTGTGGTGAGGGGAGAGAGATAAAAGCTCATTTAGGAAAGACATGAACATGCTGCATACGTAGCTGTTTATCAGTAAATATCTCCACTGAGATTAAGAAAAGCAGTAGCTTAATAAATTAAGTACTTCCTGGTATGGTTACTGTACTGGTTACTCCCCAAAAGAATCTGGATTGTGGTGAGGGAACAGAGAAAAAAGCTCATTTAGGACCTGCACTTACGAAGGGGGTAGGCAGCTGTATATCAGGGAGTAAACCTTCTGAGAATAAAAACAGCTGGAGTTTGTTAAGGTAATTACACAGGGGAAAGGATAATGTATGGGAACTCCTCAGAAGAATCTGATTTGTGGTGAGGGGAGAGAGATAAAAGCTCATTTAGGAACGACATGTACATGATGCTTAGGTAGCTGTTTATCAGTAAATATCTCCACTGCGATTAAGAAAAGCAGTAGCTTAATAAATTAAGTACTTCCTGGTATGGTTACTGTACTGGTAACTCCCCAAAATAATCTGGATTGTGGTGAGGGAACAGAGAAAAAAGCTCATTTAGGACCTGCACTTACGAAGGGGGTAGGCAGCTGTATATCAGGGAGTAAACCTTCTGAGAATAAAAACAGCTGGAGCTTGTTAAGGTAATTACACAGGGGAAAGGATAATGTACTGGGAACTCCTCAGAAGAATCTGATTTGTGGTGACGGGAGAGAGATAAAAGCTCATTTAGGAACGACATGAACATGCTGCGTACGTAGCTGTTTATCAGTAAATATCTCCACTGAGATTAAGAAAAGCAGTAGCTTAATAAATTAAGTACTTCCTGGTATGGTTACTGTACTGGTAACTCCCCAAAAGAATCTGGATTGTGGTGAGGCAACAGAGAAAAAAGCTCATTTAGGACCTGCACTTACGAAGGGGGTAGGCAGCTGTATATCAGGGAGTAAACCTTCTGAGAATAAAAACAGCTGGAGCTTGTTATGGTAATTACACAGGGGAAAGCATAATGTACTGGGAACTCCTCAGAAGAATCTCACTTGTGCTGAGGGGAGAGAGATAAAAGCTCATATAGGAACGACATGAACATGCTGCGTAGGTAGCTGTTTATCAGTAAATATCTCCACAGAGATTAAGAAAAGCGGGCTGGGGATATAGCCTAGTGGCAAGAGTTCCTGCCTCATATACACGAGGCCCTAGGTTCGATTCCCCAGCACCACATATACAGCAAACGGCCATAAGCGGCGCTGTGGCTCAAGTGGCAGAGTGCTAGCCTTGAGCGGGAAGAAGCCAGGGACAGTTCTCAGGCCCTGAGTCCAAGGCCCAGGACTGGCCAAAAAAAAAAAAATAGAAAAGAAAAGCAGTAGCTTATTAAATTTAGTACTTCCTGGTATGGTTACTGTACTGGTAACTCCCCAAAAGAATCTGGATTGAGGTGAGGGAACAGAGAAAAAAGCTCATTTAAGACCTGCATTTACGAAGGGGGTAGGCAGCTGTATATCAGGGAGTATACCTTCTGAAAATAAAAACAGCTGGAGCTTGTTAAGGTAATTACACAGGGGAAAGGATAATGTACTGGGAACTCCTCAGAAGAATCTGATTTGTGGTGAGGGGAGAGAGATAAAAGCTCATTTAGGAACGACATGAACATGCTGCGTACGTAGCTGTTTATCAGTAAATATCTCCACTGAGTTTAAGAAAAGCAGTAGCTTAATAAATTAAGTACTTCTTGGTATGGTTACTGTACTGGTAATTCCCCAAAAGAATCTGGATTGTGGTGAGGGAACAGAGAAAAAAGCTCATTTAGGACCTGCACTTACGAAGGGGGTAGGCAGCTGTATATCAGGGAGTAAACCTTCTGAGAATAAAAACAGCTGGAGCTTGTTAAGGTAATTACACAGGGGAAAGGATAAGGTACTGGGAACTCCTCAGAAGAATCTGATTCGTGGTGAAGGGAGAGAGATAAAAGCTCATTTAGGAACGACATGAACATGCTGCTTAGGTAGCTGTTTACCAGTAAATATCTCCACTGAGATTAAGAAACGCAGTAGCATAATAAATTAAGTACTTCCTGGTATGGTTACTGTACTGTTAACTCCCCAAAAGAATCTGGATTGTGGTGAGGGAACAGAGAAAAAAGGTCATTTAGGACCTGCAATTACGAAGGGGGTAGGCAGCTGTATATCAGGGAGTAAACCTTCTGAGAATAAAAACAGCTGGAGCTTTTTAAGGTAATTACACAGGGGAAAGGATAATGTACTGGGAACTCCTCAGAAGAATCTGATTTGTGGTGAGGGGAGAGAGATAATAGCTCATTTAGGAACTACATGAACATGCTGCGTACGTTGCTGTTTTTCAGTAAATATCTCCACTGAGATTAAGAAAAGCAGTAGCTTAATAAATTAAGTACTTCCTGGTATGGTTACTGTACTGGTAACTCCCCAAAAGAATCTGGATTGTGGTGAGGGAACAGAGAAAAAAGCTCATTTAGGACCTGCACTTAAGAAGGAGGTAGGCAGCAGTATATCAGGGAGTAAACCTTCAGAGAATAAAAACAGCTGGAGCTTGTTAAGGTAATTACACAGGGGAAAGGATAATGTACTGGGAACTCCTCAGAATAATCTGATTTGTGGTGAGGGAGAGAGATAAAAGCTTATTTAGGAACGACATGAACATGCTGCATAGGTAGCTGTTTATCAGTAAATATCTCCACTGAGATTAAGAAAAGCGGGCTGGGGATATAGCCTAGTGG
The DNA here is from genome assembly GCF_023159225.1 of Perognathus longimembris pacificus. Taxonomy (NCBI): domain Eukaryota; kingdom Metazoa; phylum Chordata; class Mammalia; order Rodentia; family Heteromyidae; genus Perognathus; species Perognathus longimembris. Next base: position 6,215 of record NW_025956834.1, on the reverse strand, counting down.
CAAGAGTGTCTGCCTCATATACACGAGGCCCTAGGTTCGATTCCCCAGCACCACATATACAGAAAATGGCCATTAGCGGCGCTGTGGCTCAAGTGGCAGAGTGCTAGCCTTGAGCGGGAAGAAGCCAGGGACAGTTCTCAGGCCCTGAGTCCAAGGCCCAGGACTGGCCAAAAAAAAAAAAAAAAAAAAAAAGAAAAGAAAAGGAGTAGCTTATTAAATTTAGTACTTCCTGGTATGGTTACTGTACTGGTAACTCCCCAAAAGAATCTGGATTGTGGTGAGGGAACAGAGAAAAAAGCTCATTTAGGACCTGCATTTACGAAGGGGGTAGGCAGCTGTATATCAAGGAGTATAACTTCTGAAAATAAAAACAGCTGGAGCTTGTTAAGGTAATTACACAGGGGAAAGGATAATGTACTGGAACTCCTCAGAAGAATCTGATTTGTGGTGAGGGGAGAGAGATAAAAGCTCATTTAGGAACGACATGAACATGCTGCGTACCTAGCTGTTTATCAGTAAATATCTCCACTAAGTTTAAGAAAAGCAGTAGCTTAATAAATTAAGTACTTCCTGGTATGGTTACTGTACTGTTAACTCCCCAAAAGAATCTGGATTGTGGTGAGGGAACAGAGAAAAAAGCTCATTTAGGACCTGCAATTACGAAGGGGGTAGGCAGCTGTATATCAGGGAGTAAACCTTCTAAGAATAAAAACAGCTGAGCTTGTTAGGTAATTACACAGGGGAAAGGATAATGTACTGGGAACTCCTCTGAAGAATCTGATTTGTGGTGAGGGGAGAGAGATAATAGCTCATTTAGAACGACATGAACATGCTGCATAGGTACCTGTTTATCAGTAAATATCTCCACTGAGATTAAGAAAAGCAGTAGCTTAATAAATTAAGTACTTCCTGGTATGGTTACTGTACTGGTAACTCCCCAAAAGAATCTGGATTGTGGTGAGGGAACAGAGAAAAAAGCTCATTTAGGACCTGCACTTACGAAGGGGGTAGGCAGCTGTATATCAGGGAGTAAACCTTCTGAGAATAAAAACAGCTGGAGCTTGTTAAGGTAATTACACAGGGAAAAGGATAATGTACTGGGAACTCCTCAGAAGAATCTGATTTGTGGTGAGGGGAGAGAGATAAAAGCTCATTTAGGAACGACATGAACATGCTGCGTAGGTAGCTGTTTATCAGTAAATATCTCCACTGAGATTAAGAAAAGCAGTAGCTTACTAAATTAAGTACTTCCTGGTATGGTTACTGTACTGGTAACTCCCCAAAAGAATCTGGATTGTGGTGAGGGAACAGAGAAAAAAGCTCATTTAGGACCCGCACTTAAGAAGGGGGAAGGCAGCAGTATATCAGGGAGTAAACATTCAGAGAATAAAGACAGCTGGAGCTTGTTAAGGTAATTACACGGGGGAAAGGATAATGTACTGGGAAATCCTCAGAAGAATCTGATTTGTGGTGAGGGGAGAGAGATAAAAGCTCATTTAGGAACGACATGACCATGCTGCGTACGTAGCTGTTTATCAGTAAATATCTCCACTGAGATTAAGAAAAGCAGTAGCTTAATAAATTAAGTACTTCCTGGTATGGTTACTGTACTGGTAACTCCCCAAAAGAATCTGGATTGTGGTGAGGGAACAGAGAAAAAAGCTCATTTAGGACCTGCACTTACGAAGGGGGTAGGCAGCTGTATATCAGGGAGTAAACCTTCTCAGAAAAAAAACAGCTCGAGCTTGTTAAGGTAATTACACAGGGGAAAGGATAATGTACTTGGAACTCCTCAGAAGAATCTGATTTGTGGTGAGGGGAGAGAGATAAAAGCTCATTTAGGACCTGCACTTACGAAGGGGGTAGGCAGCTGTATATCAGGGAGTAAACTTTCTGAGAATAAAAACAGCTGGAGCTTGTTAAGGTAATTACACAGGGGAAAGGATAATGTACTGGGAACTCCTCAGAAGAATCTGACTTGTGGTGAGGGGAGAGAGATAAAAGCTCATTTAGGAACGACATGAACATGCTGCGTAGGTAGCGGTTTATCAGTAAATATCTCCACTGAGATTAAGAAAAGCAGTAGCTTAATAAATTAAGTACTTCCTGGTATGGTTACTGTACTGTTAACTCCCCAAAAGAATCTGGATTGTGGTGAGGGAACAGAGAAAAAAGCTCATTTAGGAACTGCACTTACGAAGGGGTTAGGCACCTGTATATCAGGGAGTAAACCTTCTGAGAATAAAAACAGCTGGAGCTTGTTAAGGTAATTACACAGGGAAAAGGATATTGTACAGGGAACTCCTCAGAAGAATCTGATTTTTGGTGAGGGGAGAGAGATAAAAGGTCATTTAGGAACGACATGAACATGCTGCGTAGGTAGCTGTTTATCAGTAAATATCTCTACTGAGATTAAGAAAAGCCGTAGCTTAATAAATTAAGTACTTCCTGGTATGGTTACTGTACTGTTAACTCCCTAACAGAATCTGGATTGTGGTGAGGGAACAGACAAAAAAGCACATTTAGGAAATGCACTTACGAACGGGGTAGACAGCTGTATATTAGGGAGTAAACCTTCTGAGAAAAAAAACAGCTGGAGCTTGTTAAGGTAATTACACAGGGAAAGGATAACTGTACTGGGAACTCCTCAGAAGAATCTGATTCGTGGTGAAGGGAGAGAGATAAAAGCTCATTTAGGAACGACATGAACATGCTGCATAGGTAGCTGTTTATCAGTAAATATCTCCACTGAGATTAAGAAAAGCAGTAGCTTAATAAATTAAGTACTTCCTGTTATGGTTACTGTACTGTTAACTCCCCAAAGGAATCTGGATTGTGGTGAGGGAACAGAGAAAAAGCTCATTTAGGACCTGCACTTACGAACGGGGTAGGCAGCTGTATATCAGGGAGTAAAGCTTCTGAGAATAAAAACAGCTGGAGCTTGTTAAGGTAATTACACAGGTGAAAGGATAATGTACTGGGAACTCCTCAGAAGAATCTGATTTGTGGTGAGGGGAGAGAGATTAAAGGTCATTTAAGAACGACATGAACATGCTGCGTAGGTAGCTGTTTATCAGTAAATATCTCCACTGAGATTAAGAAAAGCAGTAGCTTAATAAATTAAGTACTTCCTGGTATGGTTACTGTACTGTTAACTCCCAAAAAAATCTGGATTGTGGTGAGGGAACAGAGAAAAAAGCTCATTTAGGACCTGCACTTACGAAGGGGGTAGGCAGCTGTATATCAGCGAGTAAACCTTCTGAGAATAAAAATAGCTGGAGCTTGTTAAGGTAATTACACAGGGGAAAGGATAATGTACTGGGAACTCCACAGAAGAATCTGATTTGTGCTGAGGGGAAAGAGATAAAAGCTCATATAGGAACCACTTTAACATGCTGCGTAGGTAGCTGTTTATCAGTAAATATCTCCACTGAGATTAAGAAAAGCAGTAGCTTAATAAATTAAGTACTTCCTGGTATGGTTTCTGTACTGGTAACTCCCGAAAAGAATCTGGATTGTGGTGAGGGAACAGAGAAAAAAGCTCATTTAGGACCTGCACTTACCAAGGGGGTGGGCAGCTGTATATCAGGGAGTAAACCTGAGAATAAAAACAGCTGGAGCTTGTTAATGTAATTACACAGGGGAAAGGATAATGTACTGGGAACTCCTCAGAAGAATCTGATTTGTGGTGAGGGTAGAGAGATAAAAGCTCATTTAGGAACGACATGAACATGCTGCGTACGTAGCTGTTTATCAGTAAATATCTCCACTGAGATTAAGAAAAGCAGTAGCTTAATAAATTAAGTACTTCCTGGTATGGTTACTGTACTGGTAACTCCCCAAAAGAATCTGGATTGTGGTGCGGGAACAGAGAAAAAAGCTCATTTAGGACCTGCACTTACTAAGGGGGTAGGCAGCTGTACATCAGGGAGTATCCCTTCTGGGAATAAAAACAGCTGGAGCTTGTTAAGGTAATTACACAGGGGAAAGGATAATGTACTGGGAACTCCTCAGAAGATTCTGATTTGTGGTGAGGGGAGAGAGAAAAAAGCTCACTTAGGAACGACATGAACATGCTGCGTATGTAGCTGTTTATAAGTAACTATCTCCAGTGAGATTAAGAAAAGCAGTAGCTTAATAAATTAAGTACTTCCTGGTATGGATACTGTACAGGTAACTCCCCAAAAGAATCTGGATTGTGGTGAGGGAACAGAGAAAAAAGCTCATTTAGGACCTGCACTTACGAAGGGGGTAGGCAGCTGTATATCAGGTAGTAAACCTTCTGAGAATAAAAATAGCTGGAGCTTGTTAAGGTAATTACACAGGGGAAAGGATAATGTACTGGGAACTCCTCAGAAGAATCTGATTTGTGGTGAGGGGAGAGAGATAAAAGCTCATTTAGGAACGACATGAACATGCTGCGTAGGTAGCTGTTTATCAGTAAATATCTCTACTGAGATTAAGAAAAGCCGTAGCTTAATAAATTAAGTACTTCCTGGTATGGTTACTGTACTGTTAACTCCCTAAAAGAATCTGGATTGTGGTGAGGGAACAGACAAAAAAGCACATTTAGGACCTGCACTTACGAACAGGGTAGACAGCTGTATATCAGGGAATAAACCTTCTGAGAATAAAAACAGCTGGAGCTTGTTAAGGTAATTACACAGGGGAAAGGATAATGTACTGGGAACTCCTCAGAAGAATCTGATTTGTGGTGAGGGGAGAGAGATTAAAGGTCATTAAAAACGACATGAACATGCTGCGTAGGTAGCTGTTTATCAGTAAATATCTCCACTGAGATTAAGAAAAGCAGTAGCTTAATAAATTAAGTACTTCCTGGTATGGTTACTGTACTGTTAACTCCCAAAAAAATCTGGATTGTGGTGAGGGAACAGAGAAAAAAGCTCATTAAGACCTGCACTAACGAAGGGGGTAGGCAGCTGTATATCAGCGAGTAAACCTTCTGAGAATAAAAATAGCTGGAGCTTGTTAAGGTAATTACACAGGGGAAAGGATAATGTACTGGGAACTCCTCAGAAGAATCTGATTTGTGGTGAGGGGAGAGAGATAAATGCTCATTTAGGAACGACATGAACATGCTGCGTAGGTAACTGTTTATCAGTAAATATCTCCACTGAGATTAAGCAAAGCAGTAGCTTAATAAATTAAGTACTTCCTGGTATGGCAACTGTACTGGTAACTCCCCAAAAGAATCTGGATTGTGTTGAGGGAACAGAGAAAAAAGCTCATTTAGGCCCTGCACTTACCAAGGGGGGTGGGCAGCTGTATATCAGGGAGTAAACCTGAGAATAAAAACAGCTGGAGCTTGTTAATGTAATTACACAGGGGAACGGATAATGTACTGGGAACTCCTCAGAAGAATCTGATCTGTGGTGAGGGGAGAGAGATAAATGCTCATTTAGGAACGACATGAACATGCTGCGTAGGTAACTGTTTATCAGTAAATATCTCCACTGAGATTAAGCAAAGCAGTAGCTTAATAAATTAAGTACTTCCTGGTATGGCAACTGTACTGGTAACTCCCCAAAAGAATCTGGATTGTGTTGAGGGAACAGAGAAAAAAGCTCATTTAGGCCCTGCACTTACGAAGGAGGTAGGCAGCTGTATATCAGGGAGTAAACATTCTGAGAATAAAAACAGCTGGAGTTTGTTAAGGTAATTACACAGGGGAATGGATAATGTACTGGGAACTCCTCAGTAGAATCTGATTTGTGGTGAGGGGAGAGAGATAAAAGCTCATTTAGGAACGACATGAACATGCTGCGTACGTAGCTGTTTATCAGTAAATATCTCCAGTGAGATTAAGAAAAGCAGTAGCTTAATAAATTAAGTACTTTCTGCTATGGTTACTGTACTGGTAACTCCCCAAAGAATCTGGATTGTGGTGAGGGAACAGAGAAAAAAGCTTATTTAGGACCTGCACTTAAGAAGGGGGTAGGCAGCTGTATATCAGGGAGTAAACCTTCTGAGAATAAAAACAGCTGAGGCTTGTTAAGGTAATTACACAGGGGAAAGGATAATGTACTGGGAACTCCTCAGGAGAATCTGATTTGTGGTGAGGGGAGAGAGATAAAAGCTCATTTGGGAACGACATGAACATGCTGCGTAGGTAGCTGTTTATCAGTAAATATCTCCACTGAGATTAAGAAAAGCAGTAGCTTAATAAATTAAGTACTTCCTGGTATGGTTACTGT
>NW_025956833.1:0-40150 GCF_023159225.1 Perognathus longimembris pacificus | reverse complement strand
GAAAGGATAATGTACTGGGAACTCCTCAGAAGAATCTGATTTGTTGTGAGGGGAGAGAGATAAAAGCTCATTTAGGAACGACATGAACATGCTGCGTAGGTAGCTGTTTATCAGTAAATATCTCCACTGAGATTAAGAAAAGCAGTAGCTTAATAAATTAAGTACTTCCTGGTATGGTTCCTGTACTGGTAACTCCCCAAAAGAATCTGGATTGTGGTGAGGGAACAGAGAAAAAAGCTCATTTAGGACCTGCACTTACGAAGGGGGTAGGCAGCTGTATATCAGGGAGTAAACCTTCTGAGCATAAAAACAGCAGGAGCTTGTTAAGGAAATTACACAGGGGAAAGGATAATGTACTGGGAAAACCTCAGAAGAATCTGATTTGTGGTGAGGGGAGAGAGATAAAAGCTCATTTACGAACGACATGAACATGCTGCGTAGGTAGCTGTTTATCAGTAAATATCTCCACTGAGATTAAGATAAGCAGTGGCTTAATAAATTAAGTACTTCCTGGTATGGTTACTGTACTGGTAACTCCCCAAAAAATCTGTATTGTGGTGAGGGAACAGAGAAAAAAGCTCATTTAGGACCTGCACTTTCGAAGGGGGTAGGCAGCTGTATATCAGGGAGTAAACCTTCTGAGAATAAAAACAGCTGGAGCTTGTTAAGGTAATTACACAGGGGAAAGGATAATGTACTGGGAACTCCTCAGAAGAATCTGATTTGTGGTGAGGGGAGAGAGATAAAAGCTCATTTAGGAACTACATGAACATGCTGCGTACGTAGCTGATTATCAGTAAATATCTCCACTGAGATTAAGAAAAGCAGTAGCTTAACAAATTAAGTACTTCGTGGTATGGTTACTGTACTGGTAACTCCCCAAAAGAATCTGGATTGTGGTAGGGGACAGAGAAAAAAGCTCATTTAGGACCAGCACTTCCGAAGGGGGTAGGCAGCTGTATATCAAAGAGTAAACCTTCTGAGAATAAAAACAGCTTCAGCTTGTTAAGGTAATTACACAGGGGAAAGGATAATGTACTGGGAACTCCTCAAAAGAATCTGATTTGTGGTGAGGGGAGAGAGATAAAAGCTCATTTAGGATCGACATGAACATGCTGCGTAGGTAGCTGTTTATCAGTAAATATCTCCACTGAGATTGACAAAAGCAGTAGCTTAATAAATTAAGTACTTCCTGGTATGGTTACTGTACTGGTAACTCCCCAAAAGAATCTGGATTGTGTTGAGGGAACAGAGAAAAAAGCTCATTTAGGACCTCGACTTTCGAAGGGGGTAGGCAGCTGTATATCAGGGAGTAAAACTTCTGAGAATAAAAACAGCTGGAGCTTGTTAAGGTAATTACACAGGGGAAACAATAATGTACTGGGAACTCCTCAGAAGAATCTGATTTGTGGTGAGGGGAGAGAGATAAAAGCTCATTTAGGAACGACATGAACATGCTGCGTAGGTAGCTGTTTATCAGTAAATATTTCCATTGAGATTAAGAAAAGCAGTAGCTTAATAAATGAAGTACTTCCTGGTATGGTTACTGTACTGGTAACTCCCCAAAAGAATCTGGATTGTGGTGAGGGAACAGAGAAAAAAGCTCATTTAGGACCTGCACTTACGAAGGGGGTAGGCAGCTGTATATCAGGGAGTAAGCCTTCTGAGAATAAAACCGGCTGGAGCTTGTTAAGGTAATTACACAGGGGAAAGGATAATGTACTGGGAACTCCTCAGAAGAATCTGATTTGTGGTGATTGGAGAGAGATAAAAGCTCATTTAGGAACGACATGATCATGCTGCGTAGGTAGCTGTTTATCAGTAAATATCTCCACTGAAATTAAGAAAAGCAGTAGCTTAATAAATTAAGTACTTCCTGGTATGGTTCCTGAACTGGTAACTCCAAAAAGAATCTGGATTATGGTGAGGGAACAGAGAAAAAAGCTCATTTAGGACCTGCACTTACGAAGGGGGTAGGCACCTGTATATCAGGGAGTAAACCTTCTGAGAATAAAAACAGCTGGTGCTTGTTAAGGTAATTACACAGGGGAAAGGATAATGTACTGGGAACTCATCAGAAGAATCTGATTTGTGGTGAGGGGAGAGAGAAAAAGCTCATTTAGGACCTGCACTTACGAAGGGGGTAGGGAGCAGTATATCAGGGAGTATACCTTCTGAGAATATAAACAGCTGGAGCTTGTTAAGGTAATTACACAGGGAAAGGATAATGTACTGGGAACTCCTCAGAAGAATCTGATTTGTCGTGAGGGGAGAGAGATAAAACTCATTTAGTAACGACATGACCATGCTGCATACGTAGCTGTTTCTCAATAAATATCTCCACTGAGATTAAGAAAAGCAGTAGCTTAATAAATTAAGTACTTCCTGCTATGGATACTGTACTGGTATCTCCCCAAAAGAATCTGGATTGTGGTGAGGGAACAGAGAGAAAAGCTCATTTAGTACCTGCACTTACGAAGGGGGTAGGCAGCTGTATATCAGGGAGTAAACCTTCTGAGAATAAAAACAGCTGGAGCTTGTTAAGGTAATTACACAGGGGAAAGGATAATGTACTGGGAAGTCCTCACAAGAATCTGATTTGTGGTGAGGGGAGAGAGATAAAAGCTCATTTAGGAACGTCATGAACATGCTGCGTAGGTAGCTGTTTATCAGTAAATATCTCCACTGAGATTAAGAAAAGCAGCAGCTTAATAAATTAATTACTTCCTGGTTTGCTTACTGTTGGTAACTCCCCAAAAGAATCTGGATTGTGGTGAGGGAACAGAGAAGAAAGCTCATTTAGGACCTGCACTTAGGAAGGCGGTAGGCAGCTGTATATCAGGGTGTAAATATTCTTAGAATAAAAACAGCAGGAGCTTGTTAAGGTAATTAGACAGGGGAAAGGATAATGTACTGGGAACTCCTCAAAAGACTCTGATTTGTGGTGAGGGGAGAGAGATAAAAGCTCATTTAGGAACGACATGAACATGCTGCATACGTAGCTGATTATCAGTAAATATTTCCATTGAGATTAAGAAAAGCAGTAGCTTAATAAATTAAGTACTTCCTGGTATGCTTACTGTACTGGTAACTCCCCAAAAGAATCTGGATTGTGTTGAGGGAACAGAGAAAAAAGCTCATTTAGGACCTCGACTTTCGAAGGGGGTAGGCAGCTGTATATCAGGGAGTAAAACTTCTGAGAATAAAAACAGCTGGAGCTTGTTAAGGTAATTACACAGGGGAAACAATAATGTACTGGGAACTCCTCAGAAGAATCTGATTTGTGGTGAGGGGAGAGAGATAAAAGCTCATTTAGGAACGACATGAACATGCTGCGTAGGTAGCTGTTTATCAGTAAATATTTCCATTGAGATTAAGAAAAGCAGTAGCTTAATAAATGAAGTACTTCCTGGTATGGTTACTGTACTGGTAACTCCCCAAAAGAATCTGGATTGTGGTGAGGGAACAGAGAAAAAAGCTCATTTAGGACCTGCACTTACGAAGGGGGTAGGCAGCTGTATATCAGGGAGTAAGCCTTCTGAGAATAAAACCGGCTGGAGCTTGTTAAGGTAATTACACAGGGGAAAGGATAATGTACTGGGAACTCCTCAGAAGAATCTGATTTGTGGTGAGGGGAGAGAGATAAAAGCTCATTTAGGAACGACATGATCATGCTGCGTAGGTAGCTGTTTATCAGTAAATATCTCCACTGAAATTAAGAAAAGCAGTAGCTTAATAAATTAAGTACTTCCTGGTATGGTTCCTGTACTGGTAACTCCAAAAAGAATCTGGATTATGGTGAGGGAACAGAGAAAAAAGCTCATTTAGGACCTGCACTTACGAAGGGGGTAGGCACCTGTATATCAGGGAGTAAACCTTCTGAGAATAAAAACAGCTGGTGCTTGTTAAGGTAATTACACAGGGGAAAGGATAATGTACTGGGAACTCATCAGAAGAATCTGATTTGTGGTGAGGGGAGAGAGAAAAAAGCTCATTTAGGACCTGCACTTACGAAGGGGGTAGGGAGCAGTATATCAGGGAGTATACCTTCTGAGAATATAAACAGCTGGAGCTTGTTAAGGTAATTACACAGGGGAAAGGATAATGTACTGGGAACTCCTCAGAAGAATCTGATTTGTCGTGAGGGGAGAGAGATAAAACTCATTTAGTAACGACATGACCATGCTGCATACGTAGCTGTTTCTCAATAAATATCTCCACTGAGATTAAGAAAAGCAGTAGCTTAATAAATTAAGTACTTCCTGCTATGGATACTGTACTGGTATCTCCCCAAAAGAATCTGGATTGTGGTGAGGGAACAGAGAGAAAAGCTCATTTAGTACCTGCACTTACGAAGGGGGTAGGCAGCTGTATATCAGGGAGTAAACCTTCTGAGAATAAAAACAGCTGGAGCTTGTTAAGGTAATTACACAGGGGAAAGGATAATGTACTGGGAAGTCCTCACAAGAATCTGATTTGTGGTGAGGGGAGAGAGATAAAAGCTCATTTAGGAACGTCATGAACATGCTGCGTAGGTAGCTGTTTATCAGTAAATATCTCCACTGAGATTAAGAAAAGCAGCAGCTTAATAAATTAATTACTTCCTGGTTTGCTTACTGTTGGTAACTCCCCAAAAGAATCTGGATTGTGGTGAGGGAACAGAGAAGAAAGCTCATTTAGGACCTGCACTTAGGAAGGCGGTAGGCAGCTGTATATCAGGGTGTAAATATTCTTAGAATAAAAACAGCAGGAGCTTGTTAAGGTAATTAGACAGGGGAAAGGATAATGTACTGGAACTCCTCAAAAGACTCTGATTTGTGGTGAGGGGAGAGAGATAAAAGCTCATTTAGGAACGACATGAACATGCTGCATACGTAGCTGATTATCAGTAAATATTTCCATTGAGATTAAGAAAGCAGTAGCTTAATAAATTAAGTACTTCCTGGTATGCTTACTGTACTGGTAACTCCCCAAAAGAATCTGGATTGTGGTGAGGGAACAGAGAAAAAAGCTCATTTAGGACCTGCACTTACGAAGGGGGTAGGCAGCTGTATATCAGGGAGTAAACCTTCTGAGAATAAAAACAGCTGGTGCTTGTTAAGGTAATTACACAGGGGAAAGGATAATGTACTGGGAACTCATCAGAAGAATCTGATATGTGTTGAGGGGAGAGAGAAAAAAGCTCATTTAGGACCTGCACTTACGAAGGGGGTAGGGAGCAGTTTATCAGGGAGTATACCTTCTGAGAATGAAAACAGCTGGAGCTTGTTAAGGTAATTACACAGGGGAAAGGATAATGTACTGGGAACTCCTCAGAAGAATCTGATTTGTGGTGAGGGGAGAGAGATAAAAGCTCATTTAGGAACGACATGAACATGCTGCGTAGGTAGCTCTTTATCAGTAAATATCTCCACTGAGATTAAGAAAAGCAGTAGCTTAATAAATTAAGTACTTCCTGGTATGGTTACTGTACTCGGTAACTCCCCAAAAGAATCTGTATTGTGGTGAGGGAACAGAGAAAAAGCTCATTTAGGACCTGCACTTACGAAGGGGATAGGCAGCTGTATATCAGGGAGTAAACGTTCTGAGAATAAAAACAGTTGGAGCTTGTTAAGGAAATTACACAGGGGAAAGGATAATCTACTGGGAACTCCTCAGAAGAATCTGATTTGTGGTGAGGAGAGAGAGATAAAATCTCATTTAGGAACGACATGAACATGCTGCGTAGGTAGCTGTTTATCAGTAAATATCTCCACTGAGATTAAGAAAAGCAGTAGCTTAATAAATTAAGTACTTCCTGGTATTGTTACTGTACTGGTAACTCCCCAAAAAAATCTGGATTGTGGTGAGGGAACAGAGAAAAAAGCTCATATAGGACCTGCACTTACGAAGGGGGTAGGTAGCTGTATATCAGGGAGTAAACCTTCTGAGCATAAAAACAGCAGGAGCTTGTTAAGGAAATTACACAGGGGAAAGGATAATGTACTGGGAAAACCTCAGAAGAATCTGATTTGTGGTGAGGGGAGAGAGATAAAAGCTCATTTACGAACGACATGAACATGCTGCGTAGGTAGCTGTTTATCAGTAAATATCTCCACTGAGATTAAGAAAAGCAGTGGCTTATAAATTAAGTACTTCCTGGTATGGTTACTGTACTGGTAACTCCCCAAAAGAATCTGTATTGTGGTGAGGGAACAGAGAAAAAAGCTCATTTAGGACCTGCACTTTCGAAGGGGGTAGGCAGCTGTATATCAGGGAGTAAACCTTCTGAGAATAAAAACAGCTGGAGCTTGTTAAGGTAATTACACAGGGGAAAGGATAATGTACTGGGAACTCCTCAGAAGAATCTGATTTGTGGTGAGGGGAGAGAGATATAAGCTCATTTAGGAACGACATGAACATGCTGCGTAGGTAGCTGTTTATCAGTAAATATCTCCACTGAGATTAAGAAAAGCAGTGGCTTAATAAATTAATTACTTCCTGGTTTGCTTGCTGTTGGTAACTCCCCAAAAGAATCTGGATTGTGGTGAGGGAACAGAGAAGAAAGCTCATTTAGGACCTGCACTTAGGAAGGGGGTAGGCAGCTGTATATCAGGGTGTTAACCTTCTGAGAATAAAAACAGCAGGAGTTTGTTAAGCTAATTACACAGGGGAAAGGATAATGTACAGGGAACTCCTCAGAAGAATCTGATTTGTGGTGAGGGGAGAGAGATAAAAGCTCATTTAGGAACTACATGAACATGCTGCGTACGTAGATGATTATCAGTAAATATCTCCACTGAGATTAAGAAAAGCAGTAGCTTAATAAATTAAGTACTTCCTGGTATGGTTACTGTACTGGTAACTCCCCAAAAGAATCTGGATTGTGGTAGGGAACAGAGAAAAAAGCTCATTTAGGACCTGCACTTACGAAGGGGGTAGGCAGCTGTATATCAGGGAGTAAACCTTCTGAGAATAAAAACAGCTTCAGCTTGTTAAGGTAATTACACAGGGGAAAGGATAATGTTCTGGGAACTCCTCAAAAGAATCTGATTTGTGGTGAGGGGAGAGAGATAAAAGCTCATTTAGGATCGACATGAACATGCTGCGTAGGTAGCTGTTTATCAGTAAATATCTCCACTGAGATTGACAAAAGCAGTAGCTTAATAAATTAAGTACTTCCTGGTATGGTTACTGTACTGGTAACTCCCCAAAAGAATCTGGATTGTGTTGAGGGAACAGAGAAAAAAGCTCATTTAGGACCTCCACTTTCGAAGGGGGTAGGCAGCTGTATATCAGGGAGTAAAACTTCTGAGAATAAAAACAGCTGGAGCTTGTTACGGTAATTACACAGGGGGAAACAATAATGTACTGGGAACTCCTCAGAAGAATCTGATTTGTGGTGAGGGGAGAGAGATAAAAGCTCATTTAGGAACGACATGAACATGCTGCGTAGGTAGCTGTTTATCAGTAAATATCTCCACTGAAATTAAGAAAAGCAGTAGCTTAATAAATTAAGTACTTCCTGGTATGGTTCCTGTACTGGTAACTCCAAAAAGAATCTGGATTATGGTGAGGGAACAGAGAAAAAAGCTCATTTAGGACCTGCACTTACGAAGGGGGTAGGCACCTGTATATCAGGGAGTAAACCTTCTGAGAATAAAAACAGCTGGTGCTTGTTAAGGTAATTACACAGGGGAAAGGATAATGTACTGGGAACTCATCAGAAGAATCTGATTTGTGTTGAGGGGAGAGAGAAAAAAGCTCATTTAGGACCTGCACTTACGAAGGGGGTAGGGAGCAGTATATCAGGGAGTATACCTTCTGAGAATAAAAACAGCTGGAGCTTGTTAAGGTAATTACACAGGGGAAAGGATAATGTACTGGGAACTCCTCAGAAGAATCTGATTTGTGGTGAGGGGAGAGAGATAAAAGCTCATTTAGGAACGACATGAACATGCTGCGTAGGTAGCTGTTTATCAGTAAATATCTCCACTGAGATTAAGAAAAGCAGTAGCTTAATAAACTAAGTACTTCCTGGTATGGTTACTGTACTGGTAACTCCCCAAAAGAATCTGGATTGTGGTGAGGGAACAGATTAAAAAGCTCATTTAGGACCTGCACTTACGAAGGGGGTAGGCAGCTGTATATCAGGGAGTAAACCTTCTGAGCATAAAAACAGCAGGAGCTTGTTAAGGAAGTTACACAGGGGAAAGGATAATGTACTGGGAAAACCTCAGAAGAATCTGATTTGTGGTGAGGGGAGAGAGATAAAAGCTCATTTACGAACGACATGAACATGCTGCGTAGGTAGCTGTTTATCAGTAAATATCTCCACTGAGATTAAGAAAAGCAGTGCTTAATAAATTAAGTACTTCCTGGTATGGTTACTGTACTGGTAACTCCATAAAAGAATCTGTATTGTGGTGAGGGAACAGAGAAAAAAGCTCATTTAGGACCTGCACTTTCGAAGGGGGTAGGCAGCTGTATATCAGCGAGTAAACCTTCTGAGAATAAAAACAGCTTCAGCTTGTTAAGGTAATTACACAGGGGAAAGGATAATGTACTGGGAACTCCTCAGAAGAATCTGATTTGTGGTGAGGGGAGAGAGATAAAAGCTCATTTAGGAACGACATGAACATGCTGCGTAGGTAGCTGTTTATCAGTAAATATTTCCATTGAGATTAAGAAAAGCAGTAGCTTAATAAATTAAGTACTTCCTGGTATGGTTACTGTACTGGTAACTCCCCAAAAGAATCTGGATTGTGGTGAGGGAACAGAGAAAAAAGCTCATTTAGGACCTGCACTTACGAAGGGGGTAGGCAGCTGTATATCAGGGAGTAAACCTTCTGAGAATAAAAACAGCTGGTGCTTGTTAAGGTAATTACACAGGGGAAAGGATAATGTACTGGGAACTCATCAGAAGAATCTGATTTGTGTTGAGGGGAGAGAGAAAAAAGCTCATTTAGGACCTGCACTTACGAAGGGGGTAGGGAGCAGTATATCAGGGAGTATACTTTCTGAGAATAAAAACAGCTGGAGCTTGTTAAGGTAATTACACAGGGGAAAGGATAATGTACTGGGAACTCCTCAGAAGAATCTGATTTGTGGTGAGGGGAGAGAGATAAAAGCTCATTTAGGAACGACATGAACATGCTGCGTAGGTAGCTCTTTATCAGTAAATATCTCCACTGAGATTAAGAAAAGCAGTAGCTTAATAAATTAAGTACTTCCTGGTATGGTTACTGTACTGGTAACTCCCAAAAAGAATCTGTATTGTGGTGAGGGAACAGAGAAAAAAGCTCATTTAGGACCTGCACTTACGAAGGGGATAGGCAGCTGTATATCAGGGAGTAAACCTTCTGAGAATAAAAACAGCAGGAGCTTGTTAAGGAAATTACACAGGGGAAAGGATAATGTACTGGGAACTCCTCAGAAGAATCTGATTTGTGGTGAGGGGAGAGAGATAAAAGCTCATTTAGGAACGACATGAACATCCTGCCTAGGTAGCTGTTTATCAGTAAATATCTCCACTGAGATTAAGAAAAGCAGTAGCTTAATAAATTAAGTACTTCCTGGTATGGTTACTGTACTGGTAACTCCCCAAAAAATCTGGATTGTGGTGAGGGAACAGAGAAAAAATCTCATTTAGGACCTGCACTTACGAAGGGGGTAGGCAGCTGTATATCAGGGAGTAAACCTTCTGAGCATAAAAACAGCAGGAGCTTGTTAAGGAAATTACACAGGGGAAAGGATAATGTACTGGGAAAACCTCAGAAGAATCTGATTTGTGGTGAGGGGAGAGAGATAAAAGCTCATTTACGAACGACATGAACATGCTGCGTAGGTAGCTGTTTATCAGTAAATATCTCTACTGAGATTAAGAAAAGCAGTGGCTTAATAAATTAAGTACTTCCTGGTATGGTTACTGTACTGGTAACTCCCCAAAAGAATCTGTATTGTGGTGAGGGAACAGAGAAAAAAGCTCATTTAGGACCTGCACTTTCGAAGGGGGTAGGCAGCTGTATATCAGGGAGTAAACCTTCTGAGAATAAAAACAGCTGGAGCTTGTTAAGGTAATTACACAGGGGAAAGGATAATGTACTGGGAACTCCTCAGAAGAATCTGATTTGTGGTGAGGGGAGAGAGATATAAGCTCATTTAGGAACGACATGTACATGCTGCGTAGGTAGCTGTTTATCAGTAAATATCTCCACTGAGATTAAGAAAAGAAGTGGCTTAATAAATTAATTACTTCCTGGTTTGCTTGCTGTTGGTAACTCCCCAAAAGAATCTGGATTGTGGTGAGGGAACAGAGAAGAAAGCTCATTTAAGACCTGCACTTAGGAAGGGGGTAGGCAGCTGTATATCAGGGTGTTAACCTTCTGAGAATAAAAACAGCAGGAGCTTGTTAAGCTAATTACACAGGGGAAAGGATAATGTACTGGGAACTCCTCAGAAGAATCTGATTTGTGGTGAGGGGAGAGAGATAAAAGCTCATTTAGGAACTACATGAACATGCTGCGTACGTAGCTGATTATCAGTAAATATCTCCACTGAGATTAAGAAATGCAGTAGCTTAATAAATTAAGTACTTCCTGGTATGGTTACTGTACTGGTAACTCCCCAAAAGAATCTGGATTGTGGTAGGGAACAGAGAAAAAAGCTCATTTAGGACCTGCACTTACGAAGGGGGTAGGCAGCTGTATATCAGGGAGTAAACCTTCTGAGCATAAAAACAGCAGGAGCTTTTTAAGGAAATTACACAGGGGAAAGGATAATGTACTGGGAAAACCTCAGAAAAATCTGATTTGTGGTGAGGGGAGAGAGATAAAAGCTCATTTACGAACGACATGAACATGCTGCGTAGGTAGCTGTTTATCAGTAAATATCTCCACTGAGATTAAGAAAAGCAGTGGCTTAATAAATTAAGTACTTCCTGGTATGGTTACTGTACTGGTAACTCCCCAAAAGAATCTGTATTGTGGTGAGGGAACAGAGAAAAAAGCTCATTTAGGACCTGCACTTTCGAAGGGGGTAGGCAGCTGTATATCAGGGAGTAAACCTTCTGAGAATAAAAACAGCTGGAGCTTGTTAAGGTAATTACACAGGGGAAAGGATAATGTACTGGGAACTCCTCAGAAGAATCTGATTTGTGGTGAGGGGAGAGAGATATAAGCTCATTTAGGAACGACATGAACATGCTGCGTAGGTAGCTGTTTATCAGTAAATATCTCCACTGAGTTTAAGAAAAGAAGTGGCTTAATAAATTAATTACTTCCTGGTTTGCTTGCTGTTGGTAACTCCCAAAAGAATCTGGATTGTGGTGAGGGAACAGAGAAGAAAGCTCATTTAAGACCTGCACTTAGGAAGGGGGTAGGCAGCTGTATATCAGGGTGTTAACCTTCTGAGAATAAAAACAGCAGTAGCTTGTTAAGCTAATTACACAGGGGAAAGGATAATGTACTGTGAACTCCTCAGAAGAATCTGATTTGCGGTGAGGGGAGAGAGATAAAAGCTCATTTAGGAACTACATGAACATGCTGCGTACGTAGCTGATTATCAGTAAATATCTCCACTGAGATTAAGAAAAGCAGTAGCTTAATAAATTAAGTACTTCCTGGTATGGTTACTGTACTGGTAACTCCCAGAAGAATCTGGATTGTGGTAGGGAACAGAGAAAAAAGCTCATTTAGGACCTGTACTTACGAAGGGGGTAGGCAGCTGTATATCAGGGAGTAAACCTTCTGAGAATAAAAACAGCTTCAGCTTGTTAAGGTAATTACACAGGGGAAAGGATAATGTACTGGGAACTCCTCAAAAGAATCTGATTTGTGGTGAGGGGAGAGAGATAAAAGCTCATTTAGGATCGACATGAACATGCTGCGTAGGTAGCTGTTTATCACTAAATATCTCCACTGAGATTGAGAAAAGCAGTAGCTTAATAAATTAAGTACTTCCTGGTATGGTTACTGTACTGGTAACTCCCCAAAAGAATCAGGATTGTGTTGAGGGAACAGAGAAAAAAGCTCATTTAGGACCTGCACTTACGAAGGGGGTAGGCAGCTGTATATCAGGGAGTAAGCCTTCTGAGAATAAAAACGGCTGGAGCTTGTTAAGGTAATTACACAGGGGAAAGGATAATGTACTGGGAACTCCTCAGAAGAATCTGATTTGTGGTGAGGGGAGAGAGATAAAAGCTCATTTAGGACCTGCACTTACGAAGGGGATAGGGAGCAGTATATCAGGGAGTATACCTTCTGAGAATAAAAACAGCTGGAGCTTGTTAAGGTAATTACACAGGGGAAAGGATAATGTACTGGGAACTCCTCAGAAGAATCTGATTGGTGGTGAGGGGAGAGAGATAAAACTCATTTACTAACGACATGACCATGCTGCATACATAGCTGTTTCTCAATAAATATCTCCACTGAGATTAAGAAAAGCAGTAGCTTAATAAATTAAGTACTTCCTGCTATGGATACTGTACTGGTATCTCCCCAAAAGAATCTGGATTGTGGTGAGGGAACAGAGAGAAAAGCTCATTTAGGACCTGCACTTACGAAGGGGGTAGGCAGCTGTATATCAGGGAGTAAACCTTCTGAGAATAAGAACAGCTGGAGCTTGTTAAGGTAATTACACAGGGGAAAGGATAATGTACTGGGAAGTCCTCAGAAGAATCTGATTTGTGGTGAGGGGAGAGAGATAAAAGCTCATTTAGGAACGACATGAACATGCTGTGTAGGTAGCTGTTTATCAGTAAATATCTCCACTGAAATTAAGAAAAGCAGTAGCTTAATAAACTAAGTACTTCCTGGTATGGTTCCTGTACTGGTAACTCCAAAAAGAATCTGGATTATGGTGAGGGAACAGAGAAAATAGCTCATTTAGGACCTGCACTTACGAAGGGGGTAGGCACCTGTATATCAGGGAGTAAACCTTCTGAGAATAAAAACAGCTGGTGCTTGTTAAGGTAATTACACAGGGGAAAGGATAATGTACTGGGAACTCCTCAGAAGAATCTGATTTGTGGTGAGGGGAGAGAGATAAAAGGTCATTTAGGAAGGACATGAACATGCTGCTTAGGTAGCTGTTTATCAGTAAATATCTCCACTGAGATTAAGAAAAGCAGTAGCGTAATAAATTAAGTACTTCCTGGTATGGTTACTGTACTGGTAACTCCCCAAAAGAATCTGGATTGTGGTGAGGGAACAGAGAAAAAAGCTCATTTAGGACCTGCACTTACGAAGGGGGTAGGGAGCTGTATATCAGGGAGTAAACCTTCTGAGAATAAAAACAGCTGGAGCTTGTTAAGGTAATTACACAGGGGAAAGGATAATGTACTGGGAACTCCTCAGAAGAATCTGATTTGTGGTGAGGGGAGAGAGATAAAAGCTCATTTAGGAACGACATGAACATGCTGCGTAGGTAGCTGTTTATCAGTAAATATCTCCACTGAAATTAAGAAAAGCAGTAGCTTAATAAATTAAGTACTTCCTGGTATGGTTCCTGTACTGGTAACTCCAAAAAGAATCTGGATTATGGTGAGGGAACAGAGAAAAAAGCTCATTTAGGACCTGCACTTACGAAGGGGGTAGGCAGCTGTAAATCAGGCAGTAAAACTTCTGAGAATAAAAACAGCTGGAGCTTGTTAAGGTAATTACACAGCGGAAAGGATAATGTACTGGGAACTCCTCAGAAGAATTTGATTTGTGGTGAGGGGAGAGAGATAAAAGGTCATTTAGGAACGACATGAACATGCTGCGTAGGTAGCTGTTTATCAGTAAATAACTCCACTGAGATTAAGAAAAGCATTAGCTTAATAAATTAATTACTTCCTTTTTTCGTTATTGTTGGTATCTCCTCAAAAGAATCTGGATTGTGGTGAGGGAACAGAGAAGAAAGCTCATTTAGGACCTGCACTTAGGAAGGGGGTAGGCAGCTGTATATCAGGGTGTAAACCTTCTGAGAATAAAAACAGCTGGAGCTTGTTAAGGTAATTACACAGGGGAAAGGATAATGTACTGGGAACTCCTCAGAAGAATCTGATTTGTGGTGAGGGGAGAGAGATAAATGCTCATTTAGGAACGACATGAACATGCTGCGTACGTAGCTGTTTATCAGTAAATATCTCCACTGAGATTAAGAAAAGCAGTAGCTTAATAAATTAAGTACTTCCTGGTATGGTTACTGTACTGGTAACTCCCCAAAAGAATCTGGATTGTGGTGAGGGAACAGAGAAAAAAGCTCATTTAGGACCTGCACTTACGAAGGGGGTAGGCAGCTGTATATCAGGGAGTAAACCTTCTGAGAATAAAAACAGCTGGAGCTTGTTAAGGTAATTACACAGGGGAAAGGATAATGTACTGGGAACTCCTCAAAAGAATCTGATTTGTGGTGAGGGGAGAGAGATAAAAGCTCATTTAGGAACGACATGAACATCCTGCCTAGGTAGCTGTTTATCAGTAAATATCTCCACTGAGATTGAGAAAAGCAGGAGCTTAATAAATTAAGTACTTCCTGGTATGGTTACTGTACTGGTAACTCCCCAAAAGAATCTGGATTGTGTTGAGGGAACAGAGAAAAAAGCTCATTTAGGGCCTGCACTTTCGAAGGGGGTAGGCAGCTGTATATCAGGGAGTATACCTTCTGAGAATAAAAACAGCAGGAGCTTGTTAAGGTAATTACACAGGGGAAAGGTTAATGTACTGGGAACACCTCAGAAGGTCTGATTTGTGGTGAGGGGAGAGAGATAAAAGCTCATTTAGGAACGACATGAACATGCTGCGTACGTAGCTGATTATCAGTACATATCTCCACTGAGATTAAGAAAAGCAGTAGCTTAATAAATTAAGTACTTCCTGGTATGGTTACTGTACTGGTAACTCCCCAAAAGAATCTGGATTGTGGTGAGGGAACAGAGAAAAAAGCTCATTTAGGACCTGCACTTACGAAGGGGGTAGGCAGCTGTATATCAGGGAGTAAACCTTCTCAGAATAAAAACAGCTTCAGCTTGTTAAGGTAATTACACAGCGGAAAGGATAATGTACTGGTAACTCCTCAAAAGAATCTGATTTGTGGTGAGGGGAGAGAGATAAAAGCTCATTTAGGAACGACAAGAACATGCTGTGTAGATAGCTGTTTATCAGTAAATATCTCCACTGAGATTGAGAAAAGCAGTAGGTTAATAAATTAAGTACTTCCTGGTATGGTTACTGTACTGGTAACTCCCCAAAAGAATCTGGATAGTGGTGAGGGAACAGAGAGAAAAGCTCATTTAGGACCTGCACTTACGAAGGGGCTAGGCAGCTGTATATCAGGGAGTAAACCTTCTGAGAATAAACACAGCTTCAGCTTGTTAAGGTAATTACACAGGGGAAAGGATAATGTACTGGGAACTCCTCAGAAGAATCTGATTTGTGGTGACGGGAGAGAGATAAAAGCTCATTTAGGAACGACATGAACATGCTGCGTAGGTAGCTGTTTCTCAGTAAATATCTCCACTGAGATTAAGAAAAGCAGTAGCTTAATAAATTAATTACTTCCTTGTTTGCTTACTGTTGGTAACTCCCCAAAAGAATCTGGATTGTGGTGAGGGAACAGAGAAGAAAGCTCATTTAGGACCTGCACTTAGGAAGGGGGTAGGCAGCTGTATATCAGGGGGTAAACCTTCTGAGAATAAAAACAGCTGGAGCTTGTTAAGGTAATTACACAGGGGAAAGGATAATGTACTGGGAACTCCTCAGAAGAATCTGATTTGTGGTGAGGGGAGAGAGATAAAAGCTCATTTAGGAACGACATGAACATGCTGCGTATGTAGCTGATTATCAGTAAATATCTCCACTGAGATTAAGAAAAGCAGTAGCTTAATAAATTAAGTACTTCCTGGTATGGTTACTGTACTGGTAACTCCCCAAAAGAATCTGGATTGTGGTGAGGGAACAGAGAAAAAAGCTCATTTAGGACCTGCACTTACGAAGGGGTAGGCAGCTGTATATCAGGGAGTAAACTTTCTGAGAATAAAAACAGCTTAAGCTTGTTAAGGTAATTACACAGGGGAAAGGATAATGTACTGGGAACTCCTCAGAAGAATCTGATTCGTGGTGAGGGGAGAGAGATAAAAGCTCCTTTAGGAACGACATGAACATGCTGCGTAGGTAGCTGTTTATCAGTAAATATCTCCACTGAGATTAAGAAAAGCAGTAGCTTAATAAATTAAGTACTTCTTGGTATGGTTACTGTACTGGTAACTCCCCAAAAGAATCTGTATTGTGGTGAGGGAACAGAGAGAAAAGCTCATTTAGGACCTGCACTTACGAAGGGGGTAGGCAGCTGTATAATAGGGAGTAAAACTTCTGAGAATAAAAACAGCTGGAGCTTGTTAAGGTAATTACACAGGGGAAAGGATAATGTACTGGGAACTCCTCAGAAGAATCTGATTTGTGGTGACGGGAGAGAGATAAAAGCTCATTTAGGAACGACATGATCATGCTGCGTAGGTAGCTGTTTATCAGTAAATATCTCCACTGAGATTAAGAAAAGCGGTATCTTAATAAGTTAAGTACTTCCTGGTATGGTTACTGTACTGGTAACTCCCCAAAAGAATCTGGATTGTGTTGAGGGAACAGAGAAAAAAGCTCATTTAGGACCTGCACTTACGAAGGGGGTAGGCAGCTGTATATCAGGGAGTAAACCTTCTGAGAATAAAAACAGCTTCAGCTTGTTAAGGTAATTACACAGGGGAAAGGATAATGTACTGGGAACTCCTCAAAAGAATCTGATTGTGGTGAGTGGAGAGAGATAAAAGCTCAGTTAGGAACGACATGAACATCCTGCGTAGGTAGCTGTTTATCAGTAAATATCTCCACTGAGATTGAGAAAAGCAGTAGCTTAATAAATTAAGTACTTCCTGGTATGGTTACTGTACTGGTAACTCCCCAAAAGAATCTGGATTGTGTTGAGGGAACAGAGAAAAAAGCTCATTTAGGATTTGCACTTTCGAAGGGGGTAGGCAGGTGTATATCAGGGAGTAAACCTTCTGAGAATAAAAACAGCTGGAGCTTGTTAAGTTAATTACACAGGGGAAAGGATAATAAACTGGGAACTCCTCAGAAGAATCTGATTTGTGGTGAGGGGAGAGAGATAAAAGCTCATTTACGAACGACATGAACATGCTGCCTAGGTAGCTGTTTATCAGTAAATATCTCCACTGAGATTAAGAAAAGCAGTAGCTTAATAAATTAAGTACTTCCTGGTATGGTTACTGTACTGGTAACTCCCAAAAAGAATCTGGAATGTGGTGAGGGAACAGAATAAAAAGCTCATTTAGGACCTGCACGTACGAAGGGGGTAGGCAGCTGTATATCAGGGAGTAAACCTTCTGAGAATAAAAACAGCTGGAGCTTGTTAAGGTAATTACGCAAGGGAAAGGATAATGTGATGGGAACAATTCAGAAGAATCTGATTTGTGGTGAGGGGAGAGAGATAAAACCTCATTTAGGAACGACATGAACATGCTGCGTAGGTAGCTGTTTATCAGTAAATATCTCCACTGAGATTAAGAAAAGCAGTAGCTTAATAAATTAAGTACTTCCTGGTATGGTTACTGTACTGGTAACTCCCCCAAAGAATCTGGATTGTGGTGAGGGAACAGAGAAAAAAGCTCATTTAGGACCTGCACTTTCGGAGGGGGTAGGCAGCGGTATATCAGCGAGTAAACCTTCTGAGAATAAAAACAGCTGGAGCTTGTTAAGGTAATTACACAGGGGAAAGGATAATGTACTGGGAACTCCTCAGAAGAATCTGATTTGTGGTGAGGAGAGAGATAAAACCTCATTTAGGAACGACATGTACATGCTGCGTAGGTAGCTGTTTATCAGTAAATATCCACTGAGATTAAGAAAAGCAGTAGCTTAATAAATTAAGTACTTCCTGGTATGGTTACTGTACTGGTAACTCCCCAAAAGAATCTGGATTGTGGTGAGGGAACAGAGCAAAAAGCTCATTTAGGACCTGCACTTACGAAGGGGGTAGGCAGCTGTATATCAGGGAGTAAACCTTCTGAGAATAAAAACAGCTGGAGCTTGTTAAGGTAATTACACAGGGGAAAGGATAATGAACTGGGAACTCCTCAGAAGAATCTGATTTGTGGTGAGGGGAGAGAGATAAAAGCTCATTTAGGAATGACATGAACATGCTGCGTAGGTAGCTGTTTATCAGTAAATATCTCCACTGAGATTAACAAAAGCAGTAGCTTAATAAATTAAGTACTTCCTGGTATGGTTATTGTACTGGTAACTCCCCAAAGAATCTGGATTGTGGTGAGGGAAAAGAGAAAAAAGCTCATTTAGGACCTGCACATACGAAGGGGGTAGGGAGCAGTATATCAGGGAGTAAACCTTCTGAGAATAAAAACAGCTGGAGCTTCTTAAGGTAATTACACAGGGGAAAGGATAATGTACTGGGAACTAATCAGAAGAATCTGATTTATGGTGAGGGTAGAGAGATAAAAGCTCATTTAGGAACGACATGAACATGCTGCATACGTAGCTGTTTATCAATATATATCTCCACTGAGAATGAGAAAAGCAGTAGCTTAATAAATTAAGTACTTCCTGGTATGGTTACTGTACTGGTAACTCCCCAAAATAATCTGGATTGTGTTGAGGGAACAGAGAGAAAAGCTCATTTAGGACCTGCACTTTCGAAGGGGGTAGTCAGCTTTATATCAGGGAGTAAACCTTCTGAGAATAAAAAAAGCTGGAGCTTGTTAAGGTAATTACACAGGGGAAACCATAATGTACTGGGAACTCCTCAGAAGAATCTGATTTGTGGTGAGGGGAGAGAGATAAAAGCTCATTTAGGAATGACATGTACATGCTGCGTAGGTAGCTGTTTATCAGTAAATATCTCCACTGAGATTAAGAAAAGCGGTAGCTTAATAAATTAAGTACTTCCTGGTATGGTTACTGTACTGGTACCTCCCCAAAAGAATCTGGATTGTGTTGAGGGAACAGAGAAAAAAGCTCATTTAGGACCTGCACTTACGAACGGGTAAGGCAGCTGTATATCAGGGAGTAAACCTTCTGAGAATAAAAACAGCTTCAGCTTGTTAAGGTAATTACACAGGGGAAAGGATAATGTACTGGGAACTCCTCAAAAGAATCTGATTGTGGTGAGTGGAGAGAGATAAAAGCTCAGTTAGGAACGACATGAACATCCTGCGTAGGTAGCTGTTTATCAGTAAATATCTCCACTGAGATTGAGAAAAGCAGTAGCTTAATAAATTAAGTACTTCCTGGTATGGTTACTGTACTGGTAACTCCCCAAAAGAATCTGGATTGTGTTGAGGGAACAGAGAAAAAAGCTCATTTAGGATTTGCACTTTCGAAGGGGGTAGGCAGGTGTATATCAGGGAGTAAACCTTCTGAGAATAAAAACAGCTGGAGCTTGTTAAGTTAATTACACAGGGGAAAGGATAATAAACTGGGAACTCCTCAGAAGAATCTGATTTGTGGTGAGGGGAGAGAGATAAAAGCTCATTTACGAACGACATGAACATGCTGCCTAGGTAGCGGTTTATCAGTAAATATCTCCACTGAGATTAAGAAATGCAGTAGCTTAATAAATTAAGTACTTCCTGGTATGGTTACTGTACTGGTAACTCCCAAAAAGA
Organism: Perognathus longimembris pacificus; assembly: GCF_023159225.1. Taxonomy (NCBI): domain Eukaryota; kingdom Metazoa; phylum Chordata; class Mammalia; order Rodentia; family Heteromyidae; genus Perognathus; species Perognathus longimembris. Next base: position 20,496 of record NW_025956833.1, on the reverse strand, counting down.
ATCTGGAATGTGGTGAGGGAACAGAATAAAAAGCTCATTTAGGACCTGCACGTACGAAGGGGGTAGGCAGCTGTATATCAGGGAGTAAACCTTCTGAGAATAAAAACAGCTGGAGCTTGTTAAGGTAATTACACAGCGGAAAGGATAATGTGCTGGGAACAATTCAGAAGAATCTGATTTGTGGTGAGGGGAGAGAGATAAAAGCTCATTTAGGAACGACATGAACATGCTGCGTAGGTAGCTGTTTATCAGTAAATATCTCCACTGAGATTAAGAAAAGCAGTAGCTTAATAAATTAAGTACTTCCTGGTATGGTTACTGTACTGGTAACTCCCCCAAAAAATCTGGATTGTGGTGAGGGAACAGAGAAAAAAGCTCATTTAGGACCTGCACTTTCGAAGGGGGTAGGCAGCGGTATATCAGCGAGTAAACCTTCTGAGAATAAAAACAGCTGGAGCTTGTTAAGGTAATTACACAGGGGAAAGGATAATGTACTGGGAACTCCTCAGAAGAATCTGATTTGTGGTGAGGAGAGAGATAAAACCTCATTTAGGAACGACATGTACATGCTGCGTAGGTAGCTGTTTATCAGTAAATATCCACTGAGATTAAGAAAAGCAGTAGCTTAATAAATTAAGTACTTCCTGGTATGGTTACTGTACTGGTAACTCCCCAAAAGAATCTGGATTGTGGTGAGGGAACAGAGAAAAAAGCTCATTTAGGACCTGCACTTACGAAGGGGGTAGTCAGCTGTATATCAGGGAGTAAACCTTCTGAGAATAAAAACAGCTGGAGCTTGTTAAGGTAATTACACAGGGGAAAGGATAATGAACTGGGAACTCCTCAGAAGAATCTGATTTGTGGTGAGGGGAGAGAGATAAAAGCTCATTTAGGAATGACATGAACATGCTGCGTAGGTAGCTGTTTATCAGTAAATATCTCCACTGAGATTAAGAAAAGCAGTAGCTTAATAAATTAAGTACTTCCTGGTATGGTTATTGTACTAGTAACTCCCCAAAGAATCTGGATTGTGGTGAGGGAAAAGAGAAAAAAGCTCATTTAGGACCTGCACATACGAAGGGGGTAGGGAGCAGTATATCAGGGAGTAAACCTTCTGAGAATAAAAACAGCTGGAGCTTCTTAAGGTAATTACACAGGGGAAAGGATAATGTACTGGGAACTAATCAGAAGAATCTGATTTATGGTGAGGGTAGAGTGATAAAAGCTCATTTAGGAACGACATGAACATGCTGCATACGTTGCTGTTTATCAATATATATCTCCACTGAGATTGAGAAAAGCAGTAGCTTAATAAATTAAGTACTTCCGGGTATGGTTACTGTACTGGTAACTCCCCAAAATAATCTGGATTGTGTTGAGGGAACAGAGAGAAAAGCTCATTTAGGACCTGCACTTTCGAAGGGGGTAGTCACCTTTATATCAGGGAGTAAACCTTCTGAGAATAAAAACAGCTGGAGCTTGTTAAGGTAATTACACATGGGAAACCATAATGTACTGGGAACTCCTCAGAAGAATCTGATTTGTGGTGAGGGGAGAGAGATAAAAGCTCATTTAGGAATGACATGAACATGCTGCGTAGGTAGCTGTTTATCAGTAAATATCTCCACTGAGATTAAGAAAAGCGGTAGCTTAATAAATTAAGTACTTCCTGGTATGGTTACTGTACTGGTACCTCCCCAAAAGAATCTGGATTGTGGTGAGGGAACAGAGAAAACAGCTCATTTAGGAACGACATGAACATGCTGCGTACGTAGCTGTTTATCAGTAAATATCTCCACTGAGATTAAGAAAAGCAGTTGCTTAATAAATTAAGTACTTCCTGGTATGGTTACTGTACTGGTAACTCCCCAAAAGAATCTGGATTGTGGTGAGGGAACAGAGAAAAAAGCTCATTTAGGACCTGCACTTACGAAGGGGGTAGGCAGCTGTATATCAGGGAGTAAACCTTCTGAGAATAAAAACAGCTGGAGCTTGTTAAGGTAATTACACAGGGTAAAGGATAATGTACTGGGAACTCCTCAGAAGAATCTGATTTGTGGTGAGGGGAGAGAGATAAAAGCTCATTAAGGAACGACATGAACATGCTGCATAGGTAGCAGTTTATCAGTAAATATCTCCACTGAGATTAAGAAAAGCAGTAGCTTAATAAATTAAGTACTTCCTGGTATGTTTACTGTACTGGTAACCCCCCAAAAGAATCTGTATTGTGGTGAGGGAACAGAGAAAAAAGCTCATTTAGGAACTGCACTTACTAAGGGGTTAGGCAGCTGTATATCATGTTGTAAACCTTCTGAGAATAAAAACAGCTGGAGCTTGTTAAGGTAATTACACAGGGGAAAGGATAATGTACTGGGAACTCCTCAGAAGAATCTGATTTGTGGTGAGGGGAGAGAGATAAAAGCTCATTTAGGAACGACATGAACATGCTGCATAGGTAGCTGTTTATCAGTAAATATCTCCACTGAGATTAAGAAAAGCAGTAGCTTAATGAATTAAGTACTTCCTGGTATGGTGACTGTACTGGTAACTCTCGAGAAGAATCTGGATTGTGGTGAGGGAACAGAGAATAAAGCTCATTTAGGACCTGCACTTACGAAGGGGGTAGGCAGATGTATATCAGGGAGAAAACCTTCTGAGAATAAAAACAGCTGGAGCTTGTTACGTTAATTACACAGGGGAAAGGATAATGTACTGGGAACTCCTCAGAAGAATCTGATTTTTGGTGAGGGGAGAGAGATAAAAGCTCATTTAGGAACGACATGAACATGCTGCGTAGGTAGCTGTTTATCAGTAAATATCTCCACTGTGATTAAGAAAAGCAGTAGCTTAATAAATGAAGTACTTCCTGGTATGGTTACTGTACTGGTAACTCCCCAAAAGAATCTGGATTGTGGTGAGGGAACAGAGAAAAAAGCTCATTTAGGACCTGCACTTACAAAGGGGGTAGGCAGCTGTATATCAGGGAGTAAACATTCTGAGAATAAAAACAGCTGGAGCTTGTTAAGGTAATTACACAGGGGAAAGGATAATGTACTGGGAACTCCTCAGAAGAATCTGATTTGTGGTGAGGGGAGAGAGATAAAAGCTCCTTTAGGAACGACATGAACATGCTGCGTAGGTAGCTGATTATCAGTAAATATCTCCACTCAGATTAAGAAAAGCAGTAGCTTAATAAATTAAGTACTTCCTGGTATGGTTACTGTACTGATAACTCCCTAAAAGAATCTGGATTTTGGTGAGGGAACAGAGAAGAAAGCTCTTTTAGGACCTGCACTTACGAAGGGGGTAGTCAGCTGTATATCAGGGAGTAAACCTTCTGAGAATAAAAACAGCTGGAGCTTGTTAAGGTAATTACAAAGGGGAAAGGATAATGTACTGGGAACTCCTCAGCAGAATCTGCTTTGTGGTGAGTGGAGAGAGATAAAAGATCTTTTAGGAATGACATGAACATGCTACGTAGGTAGCTGTTTATCAGTAAATATCTCCACTGAGATTAAGAAAAGCTGTAGCTTAATAAATTAAGTACTTCCTGGTATGGTTACTGTACTGGTAACTCCCAAAAGAATCTGGATTGTGGTGAGGGAACAGAGAAAAAAGCTCATTCAGGACCTGCACTTACGAAGGGGGTAGGCAGCTGTATATCAGGGAGTAAACCTTCTGAGAATAAAAACAGCTGGAGCTCTTTAGGTAATTACACCGGGGAAAGGATAATGTACTGGGAACTCCTCAGAAGAATCTGATTTGTGGTGAGGGGAGAGAGATAAAAGCTCATTTAGGAACGACATGAACATGCTGCGTAGGTAGCTGTTTATCAGTAAATATCTCCACTGAGATTAAGAAAAGCAGTAGCTTAATAAATTGAGTACTTCCTGGTATGGTACTGTACTGGCAACTCACCAAAAGAATCTGGATTGTGGTGAGGGAACAGAGAAAAAAGCTCATTTAGGACCTGCACTTACGAGGGGGGTAGGCAGCTGTATATCAGGGAGTAAACCTTCTGAGAATAAAAACAGCTGGAGCTTGTTAAGGTAATTACACAGGGGAAAGGATAATGTACGGGGAACTCCTCAGAAGAATCTGATTTGTGGTGAAGGGAGAGAGATAAAAGCTCATTTAGGAACGACATGAACATGCTGCGTAGGTAGCTGTTTATCAGTAAATATCTCCACTGAGATTAAGAAAAGCAGTAGCTTAATAAATTAAGTAGTTCCTTGTATGGAAACTGTACTGGTAACTCCCCAAAAGAATCTGGATTGTGGTGAGGGAAGAGAGAAAAAAGCTCATTTAGGACCTGCACTTTCGAAGGGGGTAGGCAGCTGCATATCAGGGAGTAAACCTTCTGAGAATAAAAACAGCTGGACCTTGTTAAGGTAATTACACAGGGGAAAGGATAATGTACTGGGAACTCCTCAGACGAATCTGATTTGTGGTGAGGGGAGAGAGATAAAAGCTCATTTAGGAACGACATGAACATGCTGCGTAGGTAGTTGTTTATCAGTAAATATATCCACTGAGATTAAGAAAAGCAATAGCTTAATAAATTACGTATTTCCTGGTATGGTTACTGTACTGGTAACTCCCCAAAAGAATCTGGATTGTGGTGAGGGAACAGAGAAAAAACCTCATTTAGGACCTGCACTTACGAAGGGGGTAGGCAGCTGTATATCAGGGAGTAAACCTTCTGAGAATAAAAGCAGCTGGAGCTGGTTAAGGTAATTACACAAGGGAAAGGATAATGTGCTGGGAACAATTCAGAAGAATCTGATTTGTGGTGAGGGGAGAGAGATAAAAGCTCATTTAGGAACGACATGAACATGCTGCGCAGGTAGCTGTTTATCAATAAATATCTCCACTGAGATTAAGAAAAGCAGTAGCTTAATAAATTAAGTACTTCCTGGTATGGTTACTGTACTGGTAACTCCCCAATAGAATCTGGATTGTGGTGAGGGAACAGAGAAAAAAGCTCATTTAGGACCTGCACTTACGAAGGGGGTAGGCAGCTGTATATCAGGGAGTAAACCTTCTGAGAATAAAAACAGTTGGAGCTTGTTAAGGTAATTACACAGGGGAAAGGATAATGTACTGGGAACTCCTCAGAAGAATCTGATTTGTGGTGAGGGCAGAGAGATAAAAGCTCATTTAGGAACGACATGAACATGCTGCGTAGGTAGATGTTTATCAGTAAATATTTTCACTGAGATTAAGAAAAGCAATAGCTTAATAAATTAAGTACTTCCTGGTATGGTTACTGTACTGGTAACTCCCCAAAAGAATCTGGATTGTGGTGAGGGAACAGAGGAAAAAGCTCACTTAGGACCTGCACTTACGAAGGGGGTAGGCAGCTGTATATCAGGGAGTAAACCTTCTGAGAATAAAAACAGCTGGAGCTTGTTAAGGTAATTACACAAGGGAAAGGATAATGTGCTGGGAACAATTCAGAATAATCTGATTTGTGGTGAGGGGAGAGTGATAAAAGCTCATTTAGGAACGACATGAACATGCTGCGTAGGTAGCTGTTTATCAGTAAATATCTCCACTGAGATTAAGAAAAGCAGTAGCTTAATAAATTAAGTACTTCCTGGTATGGTTACTGTACTGGTAACTCCCCAAAAGAATCTGTATTGTGGTGAGGGAACAGAGAAAAAAGCTCATTTAGGACCTGCACTTTCGAAGGGGGTAGGCAGCTATATATCAGGGAGTAAACCTTCTGAGAATAAAAACAGCTGGAGCTTGTTAAGGTAATTACACAGGGGAAAGGATAATGTACTGGGAACTCCTCAGAAGAATCTGATTTGTGGTGAGGGGAGAGAGATAAAAGCTCATTTAGGAACGACATGAACATGCTGCGTAGGTAGCTGTTTATCAGTAAATATCTCCACTGAGATTAAGAAAAGCAGTAGCTTAATAAATTAATTACTTCCTGGTTTGCTTACTGTTGGTAACTCCCCAAAAGAATCTGGATTGTGGTGAGGGACCAGAGAAGAAAGCTCATTTAGGACCTGCACTTAGGAAGGGGGTAGGCAGCTGTATATCAGGGTGTAAACCTTCTGAGAATAAAAACAGCAGGAGCATGTTAAGCTAATTACACAGGGGAAAGGATAATGTACTGGGAACTCATCAGAAGAATCTGATTTGTGGTGAGGGGAGAGAGATAAAAGCTCATTTAGGAACGACATGAACATGCTGCGTAGGTAGCTGTTTATCAATAAATATCTCCACTGAGATTAAGAAAAGCAGTAGCTTAATAAATTAAGTACTTCCTGGTATGGTTACTGTACTGGAAACTCCCCAAAAGAATCTGGATTGTGGTGAGGGAACAGAGAGAAAAGCTCATTTAGGACCTGCACTTATGAAGGGGGTAGGCAGCTATATATTAGGGAGTAATCCTTCTGAGAATAAAAACAGCTGGGGCTTGTTAAGGTAATTACACAGGGGAAAGGATAATGAACTGGGAACTCCTCAGAAGAATCTGATTTCTGGTGAGGGGAGAGAGATAAAAGCTCATTTAGAAATGACATGAACATGCTGCGTAGGTAGCTGTTTATCAGTAAATATCTCCACTGAGATTAAGAAAAGCAGTAGCTTAATAAATTAAGTACTTCCTGGTATGGTTATTGTACTGGTAACTCCCCAAAGAATCTGGATTGTGGTGAGGGAACAGAGAAAAAAGCTCATTTAGGACCTGCACTTACGAAGGGGGTAGGCAGCTGTATATCTGGGAGTAAACCTTCTGAGAATAAAAACAGCTGGAGCTTGTTAAGGTAATTACACAGGGGAAAGGATAATGTACTGGGAACTCCTCAGAAGAATCTGATTTGTGGTGAGGGGAGAGAGATAAAAGCTCATTTAGGAACGACATGAACATGCTGGGTAGGTAGCTGTTTATCAGTAAATATCTCCACTGAGATTAAGAAAAGCAGTAGCTTAATAAATTAAGTACTTCCTGGTATGGTTACTGTACTGGTAACTCCCCGAAAGAATCTGGATTGTGGTGAGGGAACAGAGAAAAAAGCTCATTTAGGACCTGCACTTACGAAGGGGGTAGGCAGCTGTATATCAGGGAGTAAACCTTCTGAGAATAAAAACAGCTGGAGCTTGTTAAGGTAATTACACAGGGGAAAGGATAATGTACTGGGAACTCCTCAGAAGAATCTGATTTGTGGTGAGGGGAGAGAGATAAAAGCTCATTTAGGAACGACATGAACATGCTGCGTATTTAGCTGTTTATCAGTAAATATCTCCACTGAGATTAAGAAAAGCAGTAGCTTAATAAATTAAGTACTTCCTGGTATGGTTACTGTACTGGTAACTCTCCAAAAGAATCTGGATTTTGGTGAGGGAACAGAGAAAAAAGCTCATTTAGGACCTGCAATTAAGAAGGGGGTAGGCAGCAGTATATCAGGGAGTAAACCTTCTGAGAATAAAAAAAGCTGGAGCTTGTTAAGGAAATTACACAGGGGAAAGGAAAATGTACTGGGAACTCCTCAGAAGAATCTGATTTCTGGTGAGGGGAGAGAGATAAAAGCTCATTTAGCAACGACATGAACATGCTGCGTAGGTAGCTGTTTATCAGTAAATATCTCCACTGAGATTAAGAAAAGCAGTAGCTTAATAAATTAAGTACTTCCTGGTATGGTTACTGTACTGGTAACTCCCCAAAAGAATCTGGATTGTGGTAAGGGAACAGAGAAAAAGCTCATTAAGACCTGCACTTACGAAGGGTGTAGGCAGCTGTATATCAGAGAGTAAACCTTCTGAGAATAAAAACAGCTGGAGCTTGTTAAGGTAATTACACAGGGGAAAGGATAATGTACAGGGTACTCCTCAGAAGAATCTGATTTGTGGTGAGGGGAGAGAGATAAAAGCTCATTTAGGAACGACATGAACATGCTGCGTAGGTAGCTGTTCATCAGTAAATATCTCCACTGAGATTAAGAAAAGCAGTAGCTTAATAAATTAAGTACTTCCTGGTATGGTTACTGTACTGGTAACTCCCCAAAAGAATCTGGATTGTGGTGAGGGAACAGAGAAAAATGCTCATTTAGGACCTGCACTTACGAAGGGGGTAGGCAGCAGTATATCAGGGAGTAAACCTTCTGAGAATAAAACAGCTGGAGCTTGTTAATGTAATTACACAGGGGAAAGGATAATGTACTGGGAACTCCTCAGAAGAATCTGATTTGTGGTGAGGGGAGAGAGATAAAAGCTCATTTAGCAACGACATGAACATGCTGCGTAGGTAGCTGTTTATCAGTAAATATCTCCACTGAGATTAAGAAAAGCAGTAGCTTAATAAATTAAGTACTTCCTGGTATCGTTAGTGTACTGGTAACTCCCCAAAAGAATCTGGATTGTGGTGAGGGAACAGAGAAAAAAGCTCATTTAGGACCTGCACTTACGAAGGGGGTAGGCAGCTGTATATCAGGGAGTAAACCTTCTGAGAATAAAAACAGCTGGAGCTTGTTAAGGTAATTACACAGGGGAAAGGATAATGTACTGGGAACTCCTAAGAAGAATCTGATTTGTGGTGAGGGGAGAGAGATAAAAGCTCATTTAGGAACGACATGAACATGCTGCGTAGGTGGCTGTTTATCAGTAAATATCTCCACTGAGATTAAGAAAAGCAGTAGCTTAATAAATTAAGTACTTCCTGGTATGGTTACTGTACTGGTAACTCCCCGAAAGAATCTGGATTGTGGTGAGGGAACAGAGAAAAAAGCTCATTTAGGACCTGCACTTACGAAGGGGGTAGGCAGCTGTATATCAGGGAGTAAACCTTCTGAGAATAAAAACAGCTGGAGCTTGTTAAGGTAATTACACAGGGGAAAGGATAATGTACTGGGAACTCCTCAGAAGAATCTGATTCGAGGTGAGGGGAGAGAGATAAAAGCTCATTTATGAACGACATGAACATGCTGCATAGGTAGCAGTTTATCAGTAAATATCTTCACTGAGATTAAGTAAAGCAGTAGATTAATAAATTAAGTACTTCCTGTATGGTTACTGTACTGGTCACTCCACAAAAGAATCTGGATTGTGGTGAGGGAACAGAGAAAAAAGCTCATTTAGGACCTGCACTTACGAAGGGGGTAGGCAGCTGTATATCAGGGAGTAAACCTTCTGAGAATAAAAACAGCTGGAGCTTGTTAAGGTAATTACACAGGGGAAAGGATAATGTACTGGGAACAGTTCAGAAGAATCTGATTTGTGGTGAGGGGAGAGAGATAAAGCTCATTTAGGAACGACATGAACATGCTGCGTAGGTAGCTGTTTATCAGTAAATATCTCCACTGAGATTAAGAAAAGCAGTAGCTTAATAAATTAAGTACTTCCTGGTATGGTTACTGTACTGGTAACTCCCCAAAAGAATCTTTATTGTGGTGAGGGAACAGAGAAAAAAGCTCATTTAGGACCTGCACTTACGAAGGGGGTAGGCAGCTGTATATCAGGGAGTAAACCTTCTGAGAATAAAAACAGCTGGAGCTTGTTAAGGTAATTACACAGGGGAAAGGATAATGTACTGGGAACTCCTCAGAAGAATCTGATTCGTGGTGAGGGGAGAGAGATAAAAGCTCATTTAGGAACGAAATGAACATGCTGCGTAGGCAGCTGTTTATCAGTAAATATCTCCACTGAGATTAAGAAAAGCAGTAGCTTAATAAATTAAGTACTTCCTGGTATGATTACTGTACTGGTAACTCCACAAAAGAATCTGGATTGTGGTGAGCGTACAGAGAAAAAAGCTCATTTAGGACCTGCACTTACGAAGGTGGTAGGCAGCTGTATATCAGGGAGTAAACCTTCTGAGAATAAAAACAGCTGGAGCTTGTTAAGGTAATTACACAGGGGAAAGGATAATGTACTGGAAACTCCTCAGAAGAATCTGATTCGTGGTGATGGGAGAGAGATAAAAGCTCATTTAGGAACGGCATGAACATGCTGCGTAGGTAGCAGTTTATCAGTAAATATCTCCACTGAGATTAAGAAAAGCAGTAGCTTAATAAATTAAGTACTTCCTGGTATGGTTACTGTACTGGTAACTCGCCAGAAGAATCTGCATTGTGGTGAAGGAACAGAGAAAAAAGCTCATTTAGGACCTGCACTTACGAAGGGGGTAGGCAGCTGTATATCAGGGAGTAAACCTTCTGAGAATAAAAACAGCTGGAGCTTGTTAAGGTAATTACACAGGGGAAAGGATAATGTACTGGGAACTCCTCAGAAGAATCTGATTTGTGGTGAGGGGAGAGAGATAAAAGCTCATTTAGGAACGACATGAACATGCTGCGTAGGTAGCTGTTTATCAGTAAATAGCTCCACTGAGATTAAGAAAAGCAGTAGCTTACTAAATTAAGTACTTCCTGGTATGGTTACTGTACTGGTAACTCCCCAAAAGAATCTGGATTGTGGTGAGGGAACAGAGAAAAAAGCTCATTTAGGACCTGCACTTACGAAGGGGGTAGGCAGCTGTATATCAGGGAGTAAACCTTCTGAGAATAAAAACAGCTGGAGCTTGTTAAGGTAATTACACAGGGGAAAGGATGATGTACTGGGAACTCCTCAGAAGAATCTGCATTTTGGTGAGGGGAGAGAGATAAAAGCTCATTTAGGAACGACATGAACATGCTGCAAAGGTAGCTGTTTATCAGTAAATATCTCTACTGAGATTAAGAAATGCAGTAGCTTAATAAATTAAGTACTTCCTGGTATGATTACTGTACTGGTAACTCCCCAGAAGAATCTGCATTGTGGTGAAGGAACAGAGAAAAAACTCATTTAGGACCTGCACTAACGAAGGGGGTAGGCAGCTGTATATCAGGGAGTAAACCTTCTGAGAATAAAAACAGGTGGAGCTTGTTAGGGTAATTACACGGGGGTAAGGATAATGTACTGGAAACTCCTCAGAAGAATCTGATTTGTGGTGAGGGGAGAGAGATAAAAGCTCATTTAGGAACGACATGAACATGCTGTGTAGGTAGCTGTTTATCAGTAAATATCTCCACTGAGATTAAGAAAAGCAGTAGCTTAATAAATTAAGTACTTTCTGGTATGGTTACTGTACTGGTAACTCCCCAAAAGAATCTGGATAGTGGTGAGGGAACAGAGAATAAAGCTCATTTAGGACCTGCACTTACGAAGGGGGTAGGCAGCAGTATATCAGGGAGTAAACCTTCTGAGAATAAAAACAGCTGGAGCTTGTTAAGGTAATTACACAGGGGAAAGGATAATGTACTGGGAACTCCTCAGAAGAATCTGATTTGTGGTGAGGGGAGAGAGATAAAAGCTCATTAAGAAGGACATGAACATGCTGCGTAGGTAGCTGTTTATCAGTAAATATCTCCACTGAGATTAAGAAAAGCAGTAGCTTAATAAATTAAGTACTTACTGGTATGGTTACTGTACTGGTAACTCCCCAAAAGAATCTGGATTGTGGTGAGGGAACAGAGAAAAAAGCTCATTTAGGACCTGCACTTACGAAGGGGGTAGGCAGCTGTATATCAGGGAGTAAACCTTCTGAGAATAAACACAGCTTCAGCTTGTTAAGGTAATTACACAGGGGAAAGGATAATGTACTGGGAACTCCTCAGAAGAATCTGATTCGTGGTGAGAGGAGAGAGATAAAAGCTCATTTAGGAACGAAATGAACATGCTGCATAGGTAGCTGTTTATCAGTAAATATCTCAACTGAGATTAAGAAAAGCAGTAGCTTAATAAATTAAGTACTTCCTGGTATGATTACTGTACTGGTAACTCCACAAAAGAATCTGGATTGTGGTGAGGGAACAGAGAAAAAAGCTCATTTAGGACCTGCACTTACGAAGGTGGTAGGCAGCTGTATATCAGGGAGTAAACATTCTGAGAATAAAAACAGCTGGAGCTTGTTAAGGTAATTACACAGGGGAAAGGATAATGTACTGGGAACTCCTCAGAAGAATCTGATTCGTGGTGAGTGGAGAGAGATAAAAGCTCATTTAGGAATGACATGAACATGCTGCGTAGGTAGCTATTTATCAGTAAATATCACCACTGAGATTAAGAAAAGCAGTAGCTTAATAAATTAAGTACTTCCTGGTATGGTTACTGTACTGGTAACTCCCCAGAAGAATCTGCATTGTGGTGTAGGAACAGAGAAAAAAGCTCATTTAGGACCTGCACTTACGAAGGGGGTAGGCAGCTGTATATCAGGGAGTAAACCTTCTGAGAATAAAAACATCTGGAGCTTGTTAAGGTAATTACACAGGGGAAAGGATAATGTACTGGGAACTCCTCAGAAGAATCTGATTTGTGGTGACGGGAGAGAGATAAAAGCTCATTTAGGAACGACATGAACTTGGTGCGTAGGTAGCTGTTTATCAGTAAATAGCTCCACTGAGATTAAGAAAAGCAGTAGCTTAATAAATTAAGTACTTCCTGGTATGGTTACTGTACTGGTAACTCCCCAAAGAATCTGGTATTTGATGAGGGAACAGAGCAAAAAGCTCATTTAGGTCCTGCACTTACGAAGGGGGTAGGCAGCTGTATATCAGGGAGTAAACTTTCTGAGAATAAAAACAGCTGGAGCTTGTTAAGGTAATTACACAGGGGAAAGGATAATGTACTGGGAACTCCTCAGAAGAATCTGATTTGTGGTGAGGGGAGAGAGATAAAAGCTCATTTAGGAACGACATGAACATGCTGCGTAGGTAGCTGTTTATCAGTAAATATCTCCACTGAGATTAAGAAAAGCAGTTGCTTAATAAATGAAGTACTTCCTGGTATGGTTACTGTATGGTAACTCCACAAAAGAATCTGGATTGTGGTGAGGGAACAGAGAAAAAAGCTCATTTAGGACCTGCACTTACGACGGTGGTAGGCAGCTGTATATCAAGGAGTAAACCTTCTGAGAATAAAAACAGTTGGAGCTTGTTAAGGTAATTACACAGGGGAAAGGATAATGTACTGGGAACTCCTCAGAAGAATCTGCTTTGTGGTGAGGGGAGAGAGATAAAAGGTCATTTAGGAACGACATGAACATGCTGCGTAGGTAGCTGTTTATCAGTAATATCTCCACTGAGATTAAGAAAAGCAGTAGCTTAATAAATTATGTACTTCCTGGTATGGTTACTGTACTGGTAACTCCCCAGAAGAATCTGCATTGTGGTGAAGGAACAGAGAAAAAAGCTCATTTAGGACCTGCACTTACGAAGGGGGTAGGCAGCTGTATATCAGGGAGTAAACCTTCTGAGAATAAAAACAGCTGGAGCTTGTTAAGGTAATTACACAGGGGAAAGGATAATGTACTGGGAACTCCTCAGAAGAATCTGATTTGTGGTGAGGGGAGAGAGATAAAAGCTCATTTAGGAACGACATGAACATGCTGCGTAGGTAGCTGTTTATCAGTAAATAGCTCCACTGAGATTAAGAAAAGCAGTAGCTTAATAAATCAAGTACTTCCTGGTATGGTTACTGTACTGGTAACTCCCCAAAGAATCTGGTATTTGATGAGGGAACAGAGCAAAAAGCTCATTTAGGACCTGCACTTACGAAGGGGTTAGGCAGCTGTATATCAGGGAGTAAACCTTCTGAGAATAAAAACAGCTGGAGCTTTTTAAGGTAATTACACAGTGGAAAGGATAATGTACTGGGAACTCCTCAGAAAAATCTGATTTGTGGTGAGGGCAGAGAGATAAAAGCTCATTTAGGAACGACATGAACATGCTGCGTAGGTAGCTGTTTATCAGTAAATATCTCCACTGAGATTAAGAAAAGCAGTAGCTTAATAAATTAAGTACTTCCTGGTATGGTTACTGTACTGGTAACTCCCCAAAAGAATCTGGTTTGTGGTGAGGGAACAGAGAAAAAAGCTCATTTAGGACCTGCACTTACGAAGGGGGTAGGCAGCTGTATATCAGGGAGTAAACCTTCTGAGAATAAAAACAGCTGGAGCTTGTTAAGGTAATTACACAGGGGAAAGGATTATGTACTGGGAACTCCTCAGAAGAATCTGATTTGTGGTGAGGGGAGAGAGATAAAAGCTCATTTAGGAACGACATGAACATGCTGCGTAGGTAGCTGTTTATCAGTAAATATCTCCACTGAGATTAAGAAAAGCAGTAGCTTAATAAATTAAGTACTTCCTGGTATGGTTACTGTACTGATGACTCCCCAAAAGAATCTGGATTGTGGTGAAGGAACAGAGAAAAAAGCTCATTTAAGACCTGCACTTAGGAAGGGGGTAGACAGCAGTATATCACGGAGTAAACCTTCTGAGAATAAAAACAGCTGGAGCTTGTTAAGGTAATTACACAGTGGAAAGGATAATGTACTGGGAACTCCTCAGAAGAATCTGATTTGTGGTGAGGGGAGAGAGATAAAAGCTCATTTATGAACGACATGAACATGCTGCGTAGGTAGCAGTTTATCAGTAAATATCTCCCCTGAGATTAAGAAAAGCAGTAGCTTAATAAATTAAGTACTTCCTGTATGGTTACTGTACTGGTAACTCCCCAAAAGAATCTGGATTGTGGTGAGGGTACAGAGAAAAATGCTCATTTAGGACCTGCACTTACGAAGGGGGTAGGCAGCTGTATATCAGGGAGTAAACCTTCTGAGAATAAAAACAGCTGGAGCTTGTTAAGGTAATTACACAGGGGAAAGGATAATGTACTGGGAACTCCTCAGAAGAATCTGATTTGTGGTGAGGGGAGAGAGATAAAAGCTCATTTAGGAACGACATGAACATGCTGCGTAGGTAGCTGTTTATCAGTAAATATCTCCACTGAGATTAAGAAAAGCAGTAGCTTAATAAATTAAGTACTTCCTGGTATGGTTACTTTACTGGTAACTCCCCAAAAGAATCTGGATTGTGGTGAGGGAACAGAGAAAAAAGCTCATTTAAGACCTGCACTTATGAAGGGGGTAGGCAGCAGTATATCAGGGAGTAAACCTTCTGAGAATAAAAACAGCTGGAGCTTGTTAAGGTAATTACACATGGGAAAGGATAATATACTGGGAACTCCTCAGAAGAATCTGATTTGTGGTAAGGGGAGAGAGACAAAAGCTCATTTAGGAACGACATGAACATGCTGCGTAGGTAGCTGTTTATCAGTAAATATCTCCACTGAGATTAAGAAAAGCAGTAGCTTAATAAATTAACTACTTCCTGGTATGGTTACTGTACTGGTAACTCCCAAAAGAATCTGGATTGTGGTGAGGGAACAGAGAAAAAAGCTCATTTAGGACCTGCACTTACGAAGAGGGTAGGCAGCTGTATATCAGGGAGTAAACCTTCTGAGAATAAAAACAGCTGGAGCTTGTTAAGGTAATTACACAGGGGAAAGGATAATGTACTGGGAACTCCTCAGAAGAATCTGCATTGTGGTGAGGGGAGAGAGATAAAAGCTCATTTAGGAACGACATGAACATGCTGCATAGGTAGCTGTTTATCAGTAAATATCTCCACTGAGATTAAGAAATGCAGTAGCTTAATAAATTAAGAACTTCCTGGTATGATTACTGTACTGGTAACTCCCCAGAAGAATCTGCATTGTGGTGAAGGAACAGAGAAAAAAGCTCATTTAGGACCTGCACTAACGAAGGGGGTAGGCAGCTGTATATCAGGGAGTAAACCTTCTGAGAATAAAAACAGCTGGAGCTTGTTAGGGTAATTACACAGGGGTAACGATAATGTACTGGGAACTCCTCAGAAGAATCTGATTTGTGGTGAGGGGAGAGAGATAAAAGCTCATTTAGGAACGACATGAACATGCTGTGTAGGTAGCTGTTTATCAGTAAATATTTCCACTGAGATTAAGAAAAGCAGTAGCTTAATAAATTAAGTACTTACTGGTTATGGTTACTGTACTGGTAACTCCCCAAAAGAATCTGGATAGTGGTGAGGGAACAGAGAAAAAAGCTCATTTAGGACCTGCAATTACGAAGGGGGTAGGCAGCAGTATATCAGGGAGTAAACCTTCTGAGAATAAAAACAGCTGGAGCTTGTTAAGGTAATTACACAGGGGAAAGGATAATGTACTGGGAACTCCTCAGAAGAATCTGATTTGTGGTGAGAGGAGAGAGATAAAAGCTCATTTAGGAAGGACATGAACATGCTGGGTAGGTAGCTGTTTATCAGTAAATATCTCCACTGAGATTAAGAAAAGCAGTAGCTTAATAAATTAAGTACTTACTGGTATGGTTACTGTACTGGTAACTCCCCAAAAGAATCTGGATTGTGGTGAGGGAACAGAGAAAAAAGCTCATTTAGGACCTGCACTTACGAAGGGGGTAGGCAGCTGTATATCAGGGAGTAAACCTTCTGAGAATAAAAACAGCTGGAGCTTGTTAAGGTAATTACACAGGGGAAAGGATAATGTACTGGGAACTCCTCAGAAGAATCTGATTCGTTGTGAGGGGAGAGAGATAAAAGCTCATTTAGGAACGAAATGAACATGCTGCATAGGTAGCTGTTTATCAGTAAATATCTCCACTGAGATTAAGAAAAGCAGTAGCTTAATAAATTAAGTACTTCCTGGTATGATTACTGTACTGGTAACTCCACAAAAGAATCTGGATTGTGGTGAGGGAACAGAGAAAAAAGCTCATTTAGGACCTGCACTTACGAAGGTGTTAGGCAGCTGTATATCAGGGAGTAAACCTTCTGAGAATAAAAACAGCTGGAGCTTCTTAAGGTAATTACACAGGGGAAAGGATAATGTACTGGGAACTCCTCAGAAGAATCTGATTCGTGGTGAGGGGAGAGAGATAAAAGCTCATTTAGGAACGACATGAACATGCTGCGTAGGTAGCTGTTTATCAGTAAATATCTCCACTGAGATTAAGAAAAGCAGTAGCTTAAGAAATTAAGTACTTCCTGGTATGGTTACTGTACTGGTAACTCCCCAGAAGAATCTGCATTGTGGTGAAGGAACAGAGAAAAAAGCTCATTTAGGACCTGCACTTACGAAGGGGGTAGGCAGCTGTATATCAGGGAGTAAACCTTCTGAGAATAAAAACATCTGGAGCTTGTTAAGGTAATTACACAGGGGAAAGGATAATGTACTGGGAACTCCTCAGAAGAATCTGATTTGTGGTGACGGGAGAGAGATAAAAGCTCATTTAGGAACGACATGAACATGCTGCGTAGGTAGCTGTTTATCAGTAAATAGCTCCACTGAGATTAAGAAAAGCAGTAGCTTAATAAATTAAGTACTTCCTGGTATGGTTACTGTACTGGTAACTCCCAAAGAATCTGGTATTTGATGAGGGAACAGAGCAAAAAGCTCATTTAGGACCTGCACTTACGAAGGGGGTAGGCAGCTGTATATCAGGGAGTAAACCTTCTGAGAATAAAAACAGCTGGAGCTTGTTAAGGTAATTACACAGGGGAAAGGATAATGTACTGGGAACTCCTCAGAAGAATCTGCTTTGTGGTGAGGGGAGAGAGATAAAAGGTCATTTAGGAACGACATGAACATGCTGCGTAGGTAGCTGTTTATCAGTAAATATCTCCACTGAGATTAACAAAAGCAGTAGCTTAATAAATTAAGTACTTCCTGGTATGGTTACTGTACTGGTAACTCCCCAGAAGAATCTGCATTGTGGTGAAGGAACAGAGAAAAAAGCTCATTTAGGACCTGCACTTACGAAGGGGGTAGGCAGCTGTATATCAGGGAGTAAACCTTCTGAGAATAAAAACAGCTGGAGCTTGTTAAGGTAATTACACAGGGGAAAGGATAATGTACTGGGAACTCCTCAGAAGAATCTGATTTGTGGTGAGGGGAGAGAGATAAAAGCTCATTTAGGAACGACATGAACATGCTGCGTAGGTAGCTGTTTTATCAGTAAATAGCTCCACTGAGATTAAGAAAAGCAGTAGCTTAATGAATCAAGTTCTTCCTGGTATGGTTACTGTACTGGTAACTCCCCAAAGAATCTGGTATTTGATGAGGGAACAGAGCAAAAAGCTCATTTAGGACCTGCACTTACGAAGGGGGTAGGCAGCTGTATATCAGGGAGTAAACCTTCTGAGAATAAAAACAGCTGGAGCTTGTTAAGGTAATTACACAGGGGAAAGGATAATGTACTGGGAACTCCTCAGAAGAACCTGCTTTGTGGTGAGGGGAGAGAGATAAAAGGTCTTTTAGGAACGACATGAACATGCTGCGTAGGTAGCTGTTTATCAGTAAATATCTCCACTGAGATTAAGAAAAGCAGTAGCTTAATAAATTAAGTACTTCCTGGTATGGTTACTGTACTGGTAACTCCCCAGAAGAATCTGCATTGTGGTGAAGGAAAAGAGAAAAAAGCTCATTTAGGACCTGCACTTACGAAGGGGGTAGGCAGCTGTATATCAGGGAGTAAACCTTCTGAGAATAAAAACAGCTGGAGCTTGTTAAGGTAATTACACAGGGGAAAGGATAATGTACTGGGAACTCCTCAGAAGAATCTGATTTGTGGTGACGGGAGAGAGATAAAAGCTCATTTAGGAACGACATGAACATGCTGCGTAGGTAGCTGTTTATCAGTAAATAGCTCCACTGAGATTAAGAAAAGCAGTAGCTTAATAAATTAAGTACTTCCTGGTATGGTTACTGTACTGGTAACTCCCCAAAGAATCTGGTATTTGATGAGGGAACAGAGCCAAAAGCTCATTTAGGACCTGCACTTACGAAGGGGTTAGGCAGCTGTATATCAGGGAGTAAACCTTCTGAGAATAAAAACAGCTGGAGCTTGTTAAGGTAATTACACAGGGGAAAGGATAATGTACTGGGAACTCCTCAGAAGAATCTGATTTGTGGTGAGGGGAGAGAGATAAAAGCTCATTTAGGAACGACATGAACATGCTGCATAGGTAGCTGTTTATCAGTAAATATCACCACTGAGATTAAGCAAAGCAGTAGCTTAATAAATTAAGTACTTCCTGGTATGGTTACTGTACTGGTAACTCCCCAAAAGAATCTGGATTGTGGTGAGGGAACAGAGAAAAAAGCTCATTTAGGACCTGCACTTACGAAGGGGGTAGGCAGCTGTATATCCAGGAGTAAACCTTCTGAGAATAAAAACAGCTGGAGCTGCTTAAGGTAATTACACAGGGGAAAGGATAATGTACTGGGAACTCCTCAGAAGAATCTGATTTGTGGTGAGGGGAGAGAGATAAAAGCTCATTTAGGAACGACATGAACATGCTGCGTAGGTAGCTGTTTATCAGTAAATATCTCCACTGAGATTAAGAAAAGCAGTAGCTTAATAAATTAAGTACTTCCTGGTATGGTTACTGTACTGGTAACTCCGCAAAAGAATCTGGATTATGGTGAGGGAACAGAGAAAAAAGCTCATTTAGGACCTGCACTTACGAAGGGGGTAGGCAGCTGTATATCAAGGAGTAAACCTTCTGAGAATAAAAACAGCTGGAGCTTGTTAAGGTAATTACACAGGGGAAAGGATAATGTACTGGGAACTCCTCAGAAGAATCTGATTTGTGGAGAGGGGAGAGAGATAAAAGCTCATTTAGGAACGACATTAACATGCTGCGTAGGTAGCTGTTTATCAGTAAATATCTCCACTGAGATTAAGAAAAGCAGTAGCTTAATAAATTCAGTACTTCCTGGTATGGTTACTGTACTGGTAACTCCCCAAAAGAATCTGGATTGTGGTGAGGGAACAAAGAAAAAAGCTCATTTAGGACCTGCACTTACGAAGGGGGTAGGCAGCTGTATATCAAGGAGTAAACCTTCTGAGAATAAAAACAGCTGGAGCTTGTTAAGGTAATTACACAGGGGAAAGGATAATGTGCTGGGAACAATTCAGAAGAATCTGATTTGTGGTGAGGGGAGAGAGATAAAAGCTCATTTAGGAACGACATGAACATGCTGCGTAGGTAGCTGTTTATCAGTAAATATCTCCACTGAGATTAAGAAAAGCAGTAGCTTAATAAATTAAGTACTTCCTGGTATGGTTACTGTACTGGTAACTCCCCAAAAAATCTGGATTGTGGTGAGGGAACAGAGAAAAAAGCTCATTTAGGACCTGCACTTTCGAAGGGGGTAGGCAGCGGTATATCAGCGAGTAAACCTTCTGAGAATAAAAACAGCTGGAGCTTGTTAAGGTAATTACACAGGGGAAAGGATAATGTACTGGGAACTCCTCAGAAGAATCTGATTTGTGGTGAGGAGAGAGATAAAACCTCATTTAGGAACGACATGTACATGCTGCGTAGGTAGCTGTTTATCAGTAAATATCCACTGAGATTAAGAAAAGCAGTAGCTTAATAAATTAAGTACTTCCTGGTATGGTTACTGTACTGGTAACTCCCCAAAAGAATCTGGATTGTGGTGAGGGAACAGAGAAAAAAGCTCATTTAGGACCTGCACTTACGAAGGGGGGTAGTCAGCTGTATATCAGGGAGTAAACCTTCTGAGAATAAAAACAGCTGGAGCTTGTTAAGGTAATTACACAGGGGAAAGGATAATGAACTGGGAACTCCTCAGAAGAATCTGA
>NW_025956832.1:0-41552 GCF_023159225.1 Perognathus longimembris pacificus | reverse complement strand
CAGCTGCCTACCCCCTTCGTATGTCAGGTCCTAAATGAGCTTTTTCTCTGTTCCCTCACCACAATCCAGATTCTTTTGGGAGTTACCAGTACAGTATCCATACCAGGAATACTTAATTTATTAAGCTACTGCTTTTTTAATCTCAGTGGAGATATTTACTGATAAACAGCTACCTACCAGCATTCGTAAGTCGTTCCTAAATGAGCTTTTATCTCTCTCCCCTCACCACAAATCAGATTCTTCTGAGGAGTTCCCAGTACATCCTTTCCCCTGTGTAATTACCTTAACAAGCTCCAGCTGTTTTTTAATCTCAGAAGGTTTACTCCCTGATATACAGCTGCCTACCCCTGTTCAAGTGCAGGTCCTAAATGAGCTTTTTTCTCTGTTCCCTCACCACAATCCAGATTCTTTTGGGGAGTTACCAGTACAGTATCCATACCAGGAAGTACTTAATTTATTAAGCTACTGCTTTTTAATCTCAGTGGAGATATTTACTGATATACAGCTGCCTACCAGCATGTTCATGTCGTTCCTAAATGAGCTTTTATCTCTCTCCCCTCACCACAAATCAGATTCTTCTGAGGAGTTCCCAGTACATTATCCTTTCCCCTGTGTAATTACTTAATATTAAGCTCCAGCTGTTTTTATTCTCAGAAGGTTTACTCCCTGATAACAGCTGCCTACCAGCTTCGTAATGCAGGTTCCTAAATGAGCTTTTTTCTCTGTTCCCTCACCACAAATCCAGATTCTTTTGGGGAGTTACCAGTACAGTATCCATACCAGTGTGTAATTTATTAAGCTACTGCTTTTTAATCTCAGTGGAGATATTTACTGATAAACAGCTACCTACCAGCATGTTCATGTCGTTCCTAAATGAGCTTTTATCTCTCTCCCCTCACCACAAATCAGATTCTTCTTGGGAGTTCCCAGTACATTATCCTTTCCCCTGTGTAATTACCTTAACAAGCTCCAGCTGTTTTTATTCTCAGAAGGTTTACTCCCTGATATACAGCTGCCTACCCTTCGTATGTCAGGTCCTAAATGAGCTTTTTTCTCTGTTCCCTCACCACAATCCAGATTCTTTTGGGGAGTTTCCAGTACAGTATCCTACCAGTACTTAATTTATTAAGCTACTGCTTTTCTTAATCTCAGTGGAATATTTACTGATAAACAGCTACCTACCAGCATTCGTCAGGTTCCTAAATGAGCTTTTATCTCTCTCCCTCACCACAAATCAGATTCTTTTGAGGAGTTCCCAGTACATTATCCTTTCCCCTGTGTAATTACCTTAACAAGCTCCAGCTGTTTTTATTCTCAGAAGGTTTACTCCCTGATATACAGCTGCCTACCCCCTTCGTAAGTGCAGGTCCTAAATGAGCTTTTTCTCTCTGTTCCCTCACCACAATCCAGATTCTTTTGGGGAGTTACCAGTACAGTATCCATACCAGGAAGTACTTAATTTATTAAGCTACTGTTTTTAATCTCAGAGATATTTACTGATAACATCTGCCTACGTTCGTCAGGTTCCTAAATGAGCTTTTATCTCTCTCCCCTCACCACAAATCAGATTCTTCTGAGGAGTTCCCAGTACATATCCTTTCCCCTGTGTAATTACCTTAACAAGCTCCAGCTGTTTTTTATTCTCAGTGGTTTACTGATATACAGCTGCCTACCCCCTTCGTAATGCAGGTCTTAAATGAGCTTTTTTCTCTGTTCCCTCACCACAATCCAGATTCTTTCGGGGAGTTACCAGTACAGTAACCATACCAGGAAGTACTTAATTTATTAGCTACTGCTTTTCTTAATCTCAGTGGAGAGTTTACTGATAAACAGCTACCTACAGCATTCGTGTCAGGTTCCTAAATGAGCTTTTATCTCTCTCCCTCACCACAAATCAGATTCTTTTGAGGAGTTCCCAGTACATTATCCTTTCCCCTGTGTAATTACCTTAACAAGCTCCACTGTTTTTATTCTCAGAAGGTATTACTGATATACAGCTGCCTACCCATTCGTAAGTGCAGGTCCTAAATGAGCTTTTTTCTCTGTTCCCTCACCACAATCAGATTCTTTTGGGGAGTTACCAGTACAGTATCCATACCAGTGTAATACTTAATTTATTAAGCTACTGCTTTTTTAATCTCAGTGGAGATATTTACTGATAAACAGCTGCCTACCATGTTCGTCGTTCCTAAATGAGCTTTTATCTCTCTCCCCTCACCACAAATCAGATTCTTCTGGGGAGTTCCCAGTACATTATCCTTTCCCCTGTGTAATTACTTAACAAGCTCCAGCTGCTTTTTATTCTCAGAAGGTTTACTCCCTGATATACAGCTACCTACCCCCTTCGTATGCAGGTCCTAAATGAGCTTTTTTCTCTCCCTCACCACAATCCAGATTCTTTTGGGGAGTTCCAGTACAGTATCCATACCCCTGTGTAATTACCTTAACAAGCTCCAGCTTTTTAATTCTCAGAATATTTACTGATAAACAGCTACGCCTATTCGTGTGCAGTTCCTAAATGAGCTTTTATCTCTCTCCCTCACCACAAATCAGATTCTTTTGAGGAGTTCCCAGTACATTATCCATAGCAGGAATTACCTTAACAAGCTCCACTGTTTTTATTCTCAGAAGGAGATATTTACTGATATACAGCTGCCTACCCCCTTCGTATGCAGGTCCTAAATGAGCTTTTTTCTCTGTTCCCTCACCACAATCAGATTCTTTTGGGGAGTTACCAGTACAGTAACCATACCAGGAAGTACTTAACATTAAGCTACTGCTTTTCTTAATTCTACGAATTTACTGATAAACAGCTGCCTACCATTCGTCGTTCAGGTCCTAAATGAGCTTTTATCTCTCTCCCTCACCACAAATCAGATTCTTTTGAGGAGTTCCCAGTACATTATCCTACCCCTGGAAGTACTTAATTTATTAAGCTCCAGCTGTTTTTATTCTCAGTGGTTTACTCCCTGATATACAGCTGCCTACCCCTTCGTAAGTGCAGGTTCTAAATGAGCTTTTTTCTCTGTTCCCTCACCACAATCCAGATTCTTTTGGGGAGTTACCAGTACAGTATCCATACCAGGAATTAATTTATTAAGCTACTGCTTTTAATCTCAGAGAGGTATTTACTTGATAAACAGCTGCCTTCCCCCTGTCGTGTCAGGTCCTAAATGAGCTTTTATCTCTCTCCCCTCACCACAAATCAGATTCTTCTGAGGGAGTTCCCAGTACATATCCTTTCCCCTGTGTAATTACCTTAACAAGCTCCAGCTGCTTTTCTTAATCTCAGAAGGTTTTACTGATATACAGCTACCTACCCCCTTCGTAATGCAGGTCCTAAATGAGCTTTTTTCTCTGTTCCCTCACCACAATCCAGATTCTTTTGGGGAGTTCCAGTACAGTATCCATACCAGGAAGTACTTAATTTATTAAGCTACTGCTTTTCTTAATCTCAGTGGAATATTTACTGATAAACAGCTGCCTACCCGTTCGTAAGTGCAGGTTCCTAAATGAGCTTTTATCTCTCTGTTCCCTCACCACAATCCAGATTCTTTTGAGGAGTTCCCAGTACATTATCCTTTCCCCTGTGTAATTACCTTAACAAGCTCCAGCTGTTTTTTATCTCAGTGGAGATTTACTCCCTGATATACAGCTGCCTACCTTCGTAAGTGCAGGTCCTAAATGAGCTTTTTTCTCTGTTCCCTCACCACAATCCAGATTCTTTTGGGGAGTTACCAGTACAGTAACCATACCAGGAAGTACTTAATTTATTAAGCTACTGCTTTTCTTAATCTCAGTGGAGATATTTACTGATAAACAGCTACCTACGCAGCATGTTCATGTCGTTCCTAAATGAGCTTTTTCTCTCTCCCCTCACCACAAATCAGATTCTTCTGAGGAGTTCCCAGTACATTATCCTTTCCCCTGTGTAATTACCTTAACAAGCTCCAGCTGTTTTTATTCTCAGAAGGTTTACTCCCTATATACAGCTGCCTACCCCCTTCGTAAGTGCAGGTCCTAAATGAGCTTTTTTCTCTGTTCCCTCACCACAATCCAGATTCTTTTGGGGAGTTACCAGTACAGTAACCATACCAGGAAGTACTTAATTTATTAAGCTACTGCTTTTCTTAATCTCAGTGGAGATATTTACTGATAAACAGCTACGTATGCAGCATGTTCATGTGTTCCTAAATGAGCTTTTATCTCTCTACCCTCACCACAAATCAGATTCTTTTGAGGAGTTCCCAGTACATTATCCTTTCCCCTGTGTAATTACCTTAACAAGCTCCAGCTGTTTTTATTCTCAGAAGCGATACTCCCTGATATACAGCTGCCTACCCCCTTCGTAAGTACAGGTAATAAATGAGCTTTTTTCTCTGTTCCCTCACCACAGTCCAGATTCTTTTGGGGAGTTACCAGTACAGTATCCATACCAGGAAGTACTTAATTTATTAAGCTACTGCTTTTCTTAATCTCAGTGGAGATATTTACTGATAAACAGCTACCTACGCAGCATGTTCATGTCGTTCCTAAATGAGCTTTTATCTCTCTCCCCTCACCACAAATCAGATTCTTCTGAGGAGTTCCCAGTACATTATCCTTTCCCCTGTGTA
Source organism: Perognathus longimembris pacificus (assembly GCF_023159225.1). Classification (NCBI taxonomy): domain Eukaryota; kingdom Metazoa; phylum Chordata; class Mammalia; order Rodentia; family Heteromyidae; genus Perognathus; species Perognathus longimembris. The sequence continues at coordinate 36,936 of NW_025956832.1, read as the reverse complement.
ATTACCTTAACAAGCTCCAGCTGTTTTTATTCTCAGAAGGTTTACTCCCTGATATACAGCTGCCTACCCCCTTCGTAAGTGCAGGTCTAAATGAGCTTTTTTCTCTGTTCCCTCACCACAATCCAGATTCTTTTGGGGAGTTACCAGTACAGTAACCATACCAGGAAGTACTTAATTTATTAAGCTACTGCTTTTCTTAATCTCAGTGGAGATATTTACTGATAAACAGCTACCTACGCAGCATGTTCATGTTGTTCCTAAATGAGCTTTTATCTCTCTGTTCCCTCACCACAAATCAGATTCTTTTGAGGAGTTCCCAGTACATTATCCTTTCCCCTGGTAATACCTTAATTTATTAAGCTCCACTGTTTTTATTCTCAGAAGGAGATATTTACTGATAACAGCTACGCCAGCATTCGTATGCAGGTCCTAAATGAGCTTTTTTCTCTCCCTCACCACAAATCAGATTCTTTTGGGGAGTTACCAGTACAGTATCCATACCCCTGTGTAATTACCTTAACAAGCTACTGTTTTTAATCTCAGAGATATTTACTGATAACAGCTGCCTACCCCCTTCGTAAGTGCAGGTTCCTAAATGAGCTTTTTCTCTGTTCCCTCACCACAATCCAGATTCTTTTGGGAGTTACCAGTACAGTAACCATACCAGGAAGTACTTAATTTATTAAGCTACTGCTTTTCTTATTCTCAGTGGAGATATTTACTGATAAACAGCTGCCTACGCCCATGTTCATGTCGTTCCTAAATGAGCTTTTTTCTCTGTTCCCTCACCACAATCCAGATTCTTTGGGGAGTTACCAGTACAGTATCCATACCAGGAAGTACTTAATTATTAACAAGCTACTGTTTTTTAATTCTCAGAATTTACTGATAAACAGCTACCTACCACCTTCGTAAGAGCGTTCCTAAATTAGCTTTTATCTCTCTCCCTCACCACAATCAGATTCTTCTGGGAGTTCCAGTACAGTATCCTTTCCCCTGGAAGTACTTAATTTATTAAGCTCCACTGTTTTCTTAATCTCAGTGGAGATTTTACTGATAACAGCTGCCTACCAGCATGTTCATGTCGTTCCTAAATGAGCTTTTTCTCTCTCCCTCACCACAAATCAGATTCTTTTGGGAGTTACCAGTACAGTAACCATACCAGTGAAGTACTTAATTTATTAAGCTACTGCTTTTCTTAATCTCAGTGGAGATTTACTGATAAACATCTGCCTACCCCCTTCGTCCAGGTTCCTAAATGAGCTTTTATCTCTCTGTTCCCTCACCACAATCCAGATTCTTTTGAGGAGTTACCAGTACATTATCCTTTCCCCTGTGAATTACTTAATTTATTAAGCTCCAGCTGTTTTTATCTCAGTGGTTATACTGATATACAGCTGCCTACCCATTCGTAAGTGCAGGTCTTAAATGAGCTTTTTTCTCTGTTCCCTCACCACAAATCCAGATTCTTTGGGGAGTTCCAGTACAGTTATCCATACCAGTGAATTACTTAATTTAAGCTCCAGCTGTTTTTAATCTCAGAGATATTTACTCCCTGGTATACAGCTGCCTACCCATTCGTAAGTGCAGGTTCCTAAATGAGCTTTTATCTCTCTCCCCTCACCACAAATCAGATTCTTCTGGGGAGTTCCCAGTACAGTATCCATACCCCTGTGTAATTACTTAACAAGCTCCAGCTGTTTTCTTAATCTCAGTGGAGATATTTACTCCCTGATATACAGCTGCCTACCCCCTTCGTAAGTGCAGGTCCTAAATGAGCTTTTTTCTCTGTTCCCTCACCACAAATCCAGATTCTTTTGGGAGTTACCAGTACAGTATCCATACCCTTGTCTAATTATTAAGCTACTGCTTTTTAATCTCAGAGAGGTTTACTGATAAACAGCTGCCTACCACCTTCGTAAGAGCAGGTTCCTAAATGAGCTTATTTCTCTGTTCCCTCACCACAATCCAGATTCTTTTGAGGAGTTCCCAGTACATTACCCATTCAGTGTAAGTACCTTAACAAAGCTAGCTGTTTTTATTCTCAGAAGGAGATATTTACTGATATACAGCTACCTACCCCCTGTATGTCAGGTTCCTAAATGAGCTTTTATCTCTCTGTTCCCCTCACCACAAATCCAGATTCTTTGGGAGTTACCAGTACAGTATCCTTTCCCCTGTGTAATTACCTTAACAAGCTACTGCTTTTTAATCTCAGAGAGGTATTTACTCCCTGATAAACATCTGCCTACCCCCTTCGTAAGACCAGGTTCCTAAATGAGCTTTTTTCTCTGTTCCCTCACCACAAATCAGATTCTTCTTGGGGAGTTCCCAGTACAGTATCCATACCAGTGTAATTACCTTAACAAGCTCCAGCTGCTTTTTATTCTCAGAAGGTTTACTCCCTGATATACAGCTACCTACCAGCATTCGTATGTCAGGTTCTTAAATGAGCTTTTTCTCTCTCCCCTCACCACAATCCAGATTCTTTTGAGTTCCAGTACAGTATCCTACCCCTGTGTAATTACCTTAACAAGCTACTGCTTTTTAATCTCAGAAGGTATTTACTCCCTGATAAACAGCTGCCTACCACCTTCGTAAGTGCAGGTTCCTAAATGAGCTTTTATCTCTCTGTTCCCTCACCACAAATCCAGATTCTTTTGAGGGAGTTCCCAGTACAGTAACCTTTCCAGTGTAATTACCTTAACAAGCTCCACTGCTTTTCTTAATCTCAGAAGGAGATATTTACTGATATACAGCTACCTACCCATTCGTATGTCAGGTCCTAAATGAGCTTTTATCTCTCTGTTCCCCTCACCACAAATCAGATTCTTTTGGAGTTTCCAGTACATTATCCATTTCCAGTGTAATTACCTTAACAAGCTACTGTTTTTATTCTCAGAAGGTATTTACTGATAACAGCTGCCTACCAACTTCGTAAGAGCAGGTCCTAAATGAGCTTTTATCTCTCTTCCCTCACCACAAATCAGATTCTTTTGGGGAGTTCCAGTACAGTTATCCTTTCCAGTGTAATACCTTAACATTAAGCTACTGTTTTTATTCTCAGTGGAGATATTTACTGATATAACAGCTACCTACCAGCATTCGTTCATGTCGTTCCTAAATGAGCTTTTTTCTCTCCCCTCACCAGAATCAGATTCTTTTGGGGAGTTCCAGTACATTATCCTACCCCTGTGTAATTACCTTAACAAGCTCCAGCTTTTTAATTCTCAGAATTTACTGATAACAGCTGCCTACCCCCTTCGTAAGTGCAGTTCCCAAATGAGCTTTTTTCTCTGTTCCCTCAGCCACAAATCAGATTCTTTTGAGGAGTTCCCAGTACAGTATCCTAGCCCCTGGAAGTACTTAATTTATTAAGCTACTGTTTTCTTAATCTCAGTGGAGATTTTACTGATATACAGCTACGTATGCAGCATGTTCATGTCGTCCTAAATGAGCTTTTTTCTCTGTTCCCTCACCACAATCAGATTCTTTTGGGAGTTACCCAGTACAGTATCCATACCAGGAAGTACTTAATTTATTAAGCTACTGTTTTTAATCTCTAGAATTTACTGATAACAGCTGCCTACCCCCTTCGTACGTGCAGGTTCCTAAATGAGCTTTTATCTCTCTGTTTCCTCACCACAATCCAGATTCTTTGAGGAGTTACCAGTACAGTATCCTTTCCCCTGTGTAATTACTTAACAAGCTCCAGCTGTTTTCTTTATCTCAGTGGAGATTTTACTGATATACAGCTGCCTACCCATTCGTTCATGTCGTTCCTAAATGAGCTTTTTTCTCTGTTCCCTCACCACAATCCAGATTCTTCTGGGAGTTCCCAGTACATTATCCTTTCCCCTGTGTAATTATCTTAACAAGCTCCAGCTGTTATTATTCTCAGAAGGTTTACTCCCTGATATACAGCTGCCTTCCCCCTTCGTAAGTGCAGTCCTAAATGAGCTTTTTTCTCTGTTCCCTCACCACAATCCAGATTCTTTTGGGAGTTACCAGTACAGTAACCATACCAGGAAGTACTTAATTTATTAAGCGACTGCTTTTCTTAATCTCAGTGGAGATATTTACTGATAAACAGCTACCTACGCAGCATGTTCATGTCGTTCCTAAATGAGCTTTTATCTCTCTCCCCTCAGCACAAATCAGATTCTTCTGAGGAGTTCCCAGTACATTATCCTTTCCCCTGTGTAATTACCTTAACAAGCTCCAGGTGTTTTTATTCTCAGAAGGTTTACTCCCTGATATACAGCTGCCTACCCATTCGTAAGTGCAGGTTCTAAATGAGCTTTTTTCTCTGTTCCCTCACCACAATCCAGATTCTTTTGGGAGTTACCAGTTCAGTAACCATACCAGGAAGTATTTATTTTATTAAGCTACTGCTTTTCTTAATCTCAGTGGAGATATTTACTGATAAACAGTTACCTACGCAGCATGTTCATGTTGTTCCTAAATGAGCTTTTTTCTCTGTTCCCTCACCACAATCCAGATTCTTTTGGGGAGTTACCAGTACAGTATCCATACCAGGAAGTACTTAATTTATTAAGCTACTGCTTTTCTTAATCTCAGTGGAGATATTTACTGATAAACAGCTACCTACGCAGCATGTTCATGTCGTTCCTAAATGAGCTTTTTTCTCTCTCGCGTCACCACAAATCAGATTCTTCTGAGGAGTTCCCAGTACATTATCCTTTCCCCTGTGTAATTACCTTAACAAGCTCCAGGTGTTTTTATTCTCAGAATGTTTACTCCCTAATATACAGCTGCCTAACCCCTTCGTAATTGCAGGTCCCAAATGAGCTTTTTTCTCTGTTCCCTCTCCACAATCCAGATTCTTTTGGGGAGTTACGAGTACAGTAACCATACCAGGAAGTACTTAATTTATTAAGCAACTGATTTTCTTAATCTCAGTGGATTTATTTACTGATAAACAGCTACCTACGCAGCATGTTCATGTCGTTCCTAAATGAGCTTTTATCTCTCTCCCCTCACCACAAATCAGATTCTTCTGAGGAGTTCCCAGTACATTATCCTTTCCCCTGTGTAAATACCTCAACAAGCTCCAGCTGTTTTTATTCTCAGAAGGTTTACTCCCTGATATACAACTGCCTACCCCCTTCGTAAGTACAGGTAATAAATGAGCTTTTTTCTCTGTTCCCTCACCACAGTCCAGATTCTTTTGGGGAGTTACCAGTACAGTATCCATACCAGGAAGTACTTAATTTATTAAGCTACTGCTTTTCTTAATCTCAGTGGAGATATTTACTGATAAACAGCTACCTACGCAGCATGTTCATGTCGTTCCTAAATGAGCTTTTATCTCTCTCCCCTCATCACAAATCAGATTCTTCTGAGGAGTTCCCAGTACATTATCCTTTCCCCTGTGTAATTACCTTAACAAGCTCCAGCTGTTTTTATTCTCAGAAGGTTTACTCCCTGATATACAGCTGCCTACCCCCTTCGTAAGTGCAGGTTCTAAATGAGCTTTTTTCTCTGTTCCCTCACCACAATCCAGATTCTTTTGGGGAGTTACCAGTACAGTAACCATACCAGGAAGTATTTAATTTATTAAGCTACTGCTTTTCTTAATCTCAGTGGAGATATTTACTGATAAACAGTTACCTACGCAGCATGTTCATGTTGTTCCTAAATGAGCTTTTTTCTCTGTTCCCTCACCACAATCCAGATTCTTTTGGAGAGTTACCAGTACAGTAACCATACCAGGAAGTACTTAATTTATTAAGCTACTGCGTTTCGCAATCTCAGTGGAGATATTTACTGATAAACAGCTACGAACACAGCATGTTCATGTCGTTCTTAAATGAGCTTTTATCTCTCTCCCCTCACGACAAATCAGATTCTTCTGAGGAGTTCCCAGTACATTATCCTTTCCCCTGTGTAATTACCTTAACAAGCTCCAGCTGTTTTTATTCTCAGAAGGTTTACTCCCTGATATACAGCTGCCTACCCCCTTCGTAAGTGCAGGTCCTAAATGAGCATTTTTCTCTGTTCCCTCACCACAATCCAGATTCTTTTGGGGAGTTACCAGTACAGTAACCATACCAGGAAGTACTTAATTTATTAAGCTACTGCTTTTCTTAATCTCAGTGGAGATATTACTGATAAACAGCTACCTACGCCGCATGTTCATGTCGTTCCTAAATGAGCTTTCTTCTCTCTCCCCTCACCACAAATCAGATTCTTCTGAGGAGTTTCCAGTACATTATCCTTTCCCTTGTCTAATTACCTTAACAAGCTCCAGCTGTTTTTATTCTCAGAAGGTTTACTCCCTGATATACAGCTGCCTACCACCTTCGTAAGAGCACGTCCTAAATTAGCTTATTTCTCTGTTCCCTCACCACAATCCAGATTCTTTTGGGGAGTTACCAGTACAGTACCCATACCAGGAAGTACTTAATTTATTAAGCTACTGCTTTTCTTAATCTCAGTGGGGATATTTACTGATAAACAGCTACCTACGCAGCATGTTCATGTCGTTCCTAAATGAGCTTTTATCTCTCTCCCCTCACCACAAATCAGATTCTTATGAGGAGTTCCCAGTACATTATCCTTTCCCCTGTGTAATTACCTTAACAAGCTCCAGCTGTTTTTATTCTCAGAAGGTTTACTGCCTGATATACATCTGCCTACCCCCTTCGTAAGACCAGGTCCTAAATGAGCTTTTTTCTCTGTTCCCTCACCACAATCCAGATTCTTTTGGGGAGTTACCAGTACAGTAACCATACCAGGAAGTACTTAATTTATTAAGCTACTGCTTTTCTTAATCTCAGTGGTGATATTTACTGATAAACAGCTACCTACGCAGCATGTTCATGTCGTTCTTAAATGAGCTTTTATCTCTCTCCCCTCACCATAAATCAGATTCTTCTAAGGAGTTCCCAGTACATTATCCTTTCCCCTGTGTAATTACCTTAACAAGCTCCAGCTGTTTTTATTCTCAGAAGGTTTACTCCCTGGTATACAGCTGCCTACCCCCTTCGTAAGTGCAGGTCCTAAATGAGCTTTTTTCTCTGTTCCCTCATCACAATCCAGATTCTTTTGGGGAGTTACCAGTACAGTAACCATACCAGGAAGTACTTAATTTATTAAGCTACTGCTTTTCTTAATCTCAGTGGAGATATTTACTGATAAACAGCTACCTACACAGCATGTTCATGTCGTTCCTAAATGAGCTTTTATCTCTCTCCCCTCACCACAAATCAGATTCTTCTAAGGAGTTTCCAGTACATTATCCTTTCCCATGTGTAATTACCTTAACAAGCTCCAGCTGTTTTTATTCTCAGAAGGTTTACTCCCTGATATACAGCTGCCTACCAACTTCGTAAGAGCAGGTCCTAAATGAGCTTATTTCTCTGTTCCCTCAACACAATCCAGATTCTATTGGGGAGTTACCAGTACAGTACCCATACCAGGAAGTACTTAATTTATTAAGCTACTGGTTTTCTTTATCTCAGTGGAGATATTTACTGATAAACAGCTACCTACGCAGCATGTTCATGTCGTTCCTAAATGAGCTTTTATCTCTCTCCCCTCACCAGAAATCAGATGCTTCTGAGGAGTTCCCAGTACATTATCCTTTCCCCTGTGTAATTACCTTAACAAGCTCCAGCAGTTTTTATTCTCAGAAGGTTTACTCCCTGATATACAGCTGCCTACCCCCTTCGTAAGTGCAGTTCCCAAATGAGCTTTTTTCTCTGTTCCCTCAGCACAATCCAGATTCTTTTGGGGAGTTACCAGTACAGTATCCATAGCAGGAAGTACTTAATTTATTAAGCTACTGCTTTTCTTAATCTCAGTGGAGATATTTACTGATAAACAGCTACGTATGCAGCATGTTCATGTCGTTCCTAAATGAGCTTTGATCTCTCTCCCCTCACCATAAGTCAGATTCTTCTGAGGAGTTCCCAGTACATTATCCTTTCCCCTGTGTAATTACCTTAACAAGCTCCAGCTGTTTTTATTCTACGAAGGTTTACTCCCTGATATACAGCTGCCTACCCCCTTCGTACGTGCAGGTCCTAAATGAGCTTTTTTCTCTGTTTCCTCACCACAATCCAGATTCTTTGGGGGAGTTACCAGTACAGTAACCATACCAGGAAGTACTTAATTTATTAAGCTACTGGTTTTCTTTATCTCAGTGGAGATATTTACTGATAAACAGCTACCTACGCAGCATGTTCATGTCGTTCCTAAATGAGCTTTTATCTCTCTCCCCTCACCACAAATCAGATGCTTCTGAGGAGTTCCCAGTACATTATCCTTTCCCCTGTGTAATTATCTTAACAAGCTCCAGCTGTTATTATTCTCAGAAGGTTTACTCCCTGATATACAGCTGCCTTCCCCCTTCGTAAGTGCAGGTCCTAAATGAGCTTTTTTCTCTGTTCCCTCACCACAATCCAGATTCTTTTGGGGAGTTACCAGTACAGTAACCATACCAGGAAGTACTTAATTTATTAAGCGACTGCTTTTCTTAATCTCAGTGGAGATATTTACTGATAAACAGCTACCTACGCAGCATGTTCATGTCGTTCCTAAATGAGCTTTTATCTCTCTCCCCTCAGCACAAATCAGATTCTTCTGAGGAGTTCCCAGTACATTATCCTTTCCCCTGTGTAATTACCTTAACAAGCTCCAGGTGTTTTTATTCTCAGAAGGTTTACTCCCTGATATACAGCTGCCTACCCCTTCGTAAGTGCAGGTTCTAAATGAGCTTTTTTCTCTGTTCCCTCACCACAATCCAGATTCTTTTGGGGAGTTACCAGTTCAGTAACCATACCAGGAAGTATTTATTTTATTAAGCTACTGCTTTTCTTAATCTCAGTGGAGATATTTACTGATAAACAGTTACCTACGCAGCATGTTCATGTTGTTCCTAAATGAGCTTTTTTCTCTGTTCCCTCACCACAATCCAGATTCTTTTGGGGAGTTACCAGTACAGTATCCATACCAGGAAGTACTTAATTTATTAAGCTACTGCTTTTCTTAATCTCAGTGGAGATATTTACTGATAAACAGCTACCTACGCAGCATGTTCATGTCGTTCCTAAATGAGCTTTTTTCTCTCTCGCGTCACCACAAATCAGATTCTTCTGAGGAGTTCCCAGTACATTATCCTTTCCCCTGTGTAATTACCTTAACAAGCTCCAGGTGTTTTTATTCTCAGAATGTTTACTCCCTAATATACAGCTGCCTAACCCCTTCGTAATTGCAGGTACCAAATGAGCTTTTTTCTCTGTTCCCTCTCCACAATCCAGATTCTTTTGGGGAGTTACGAGTACAGTAACCATACCAGGAAGTACTTAATTTATTAAGCAACTGATTTTCTTAATCTCAGTGGATTTATTTACTGATAAACAGCTACCTACGCAGCATGTTCATGTCGTTCCTAAATGAGCTTTTATCTCTCTCCCCTCACCACAAATCAGATTCTTCTGAGGAGTTCCCAGTACATTATCCTTTCCCCTGTGTAAATACCTCAACAAGCTCCAGCTGTTTTTATTCTCAGAAGGTTTACTCCCTGATATACAACTGCCTACCCCCTTCGTAAGTACAGGTAATAAATGAGCTTTTTTCTCTGTTCCCTCACCACAGTCCAGATTCTTTTGGGGAGTTACCAGTACAGTATCCATACCAGGAAGTACTTAATTTATTAAGCTACTGCTTTTCTTAATCTCAGTGGAGATATTTACTGATAAACAGCTACCTACGCAGCATGTTCATGTCGTTCCTAAATGAGCTTTTATCTCTCTCCCCTCATCACAAATCAGATTCTTCTGAGGAGTTCCCAGTACATTATGCTTTCCCCTGTGTAATTACCTTAACAAGCTCCAGCTGTTTTTATTCTCAGAAGGTTTACTCCCTGATATACAGCTGCCTACCCCCTTCGTAAGTGCAGGTTCTAAATGAGCTTTTTTCTCTGTTCCCTCACCACAATCCAGATTCTTTTGGGGAGTTACCAGTACAGTAACCATACCAGGAAGTATTTAATTTATTAAGCTACTGCTTTTCTTAATCTCAGTGGAGATATTTACTGATAAACAGTTACCTACGCAGCATGTTCATGTTGTTCCTAAATGAGCTTTTTTCTCTGTTCCCTCACCACAATCCAGATTCTTTTGGAGAGTTACCAGTACAGTAACCATACCAGGAAGTACTTAATTTATTAAGCTACTGCGTTTCGCAATCTCAGTGGAGATATTTACTGATAAACAGCTACGAACACAGCATGTTCATGTCGTTCTTAAATGAGCTTTTATCTCTCTCCCCTCACGACAAATCAGATTCTTCTGAGGAGTTCCCAGTACATTATCCTTTCCCCTGTGTAATTACCTTAACAAGCTCCAGCTGTTTTTATTCTCAGAAGGTTTACTCCCTGATATACAGCTGCCTACCCCCTTCGTAAGTGCAGGTCCTAAATGAGCATTTTTCTCTGTTCCCTCACCACAATCCAGATTCTTTTGGGGAGTTACCAGTACAGTAACCATACCAGGAAGTACTTAATTTATTAAGCTACTGCTTTTCTTAATCTCAGTGGAGATATTTACTGATAAACAGCTACCTACGCCGCATGTTCATGTCGTTCCTAAATGAGCTTTCTTCTCTCTCCCCTCACCACAAATCAGATTCTTCTGAGGAGTTTCCAGTACATTATCCTTTCCCTTGTCTAATTACCTTAACAAGCTCCAGCTGTTTTTATTCTCAGAAGGTTTACTCCCTGATATACAGCTGCCTACCACCTTCGTAAGAGCACGTCCTAAATTAGCTTATTTCTCTGTTCCCTCACCACAATCCAGATTCTTTTGGGGAGTTACCAGTACAGTACCCATACCAGGAAGTACTTAATTTATTAAGCTACTGCTTTTCTTAATCTCAGTGGGGATATTTACTGATAAACAGCTACCTACGCAGCATGTTCATGTCGTTCCTAAATGAGCTTTTATCTCTCTCCCCTCACCACAAATCAGATTCTTATGAGGAGTTCCCAGTACATTATCCTTTCCCCTGTGTAATTACCTTAACAAGCTCCAGCTGTTTTTATTCTCAGAAGGTTTACTGCCTGATATACATCTGCCTACCCCCTTCGTAAGACCAGGTCCTAAATGAGCTTTTTTCTCTGTTCCCTCACCACAATCCAGATTCTTTTGGGGAGTTACCAGTACAGTAACCATACCAGGAAGTACTTAATTTATTAAGCTACTGCTTTTCTTAATCTCAGTGGTGATATTTACTGATAAACAGCTACCTACGCAGCATGTTCATGTCGTTCTTAAATGAGCTTTTATCTCTCTCCCCTCACCATAAATCAGATTCTTCTAAGGAGTTCCCAGTACATTATCCTTTCCCCTGTGTAATTACCTTAACAAGCTCCAGCTGTTTTTATTCTCAGAAGGTTTACTCCCTGGTATACAGCTGCCTACCCCCTTCGTAAGTGCAGGTCCTAAATGAGCTTTTTTCTCTGTTCCCTCATCACAATCCAGATTCTTTTGGGGAGTTACCAGTACAGTAACCATACCAGGAAGTACTTAATTTATTAAGCTACTGCTTTTCTTAATCTCAGTGGAGATATTTACTGATAAACAGCTACCTACGCAGCATGTTCATGTCGTTCCTAAATGAGCTTTTATCTCTCTCCCCTCACCACAAATCAGATTCTTCTAAGGAGTTTCCAGTACATTATCCTTTCCCATGTGTAATTACCTTAACAAGCTCCAGCTGTTTTTATTCTCAGAAGGTTTACTCCCTGATATACAGCTGCCTACCAACTTCGTAAGAGCAGGTCCTAAATGAGCTTATTTCTCTGTTCCCTCAACACAATCCAGATTCTATTGGGGAGTTACCAGTACAGTACCCATACCAGGAAGTACTTAATTTATTAAGCTACTGGTTTTCTTTATCTCAGTGGAGATATTTACTGATAAACAGCTACCTACGCAGCATGTTCATGTCGTTCCTAAATGAGCTTTTATCTCTCTCCCCTCACCACAAATCAGATGCTTCTGAGGAGTTCCCAGTACATTATCCTTTCCCCTGTGTAATTATCTTAACAAGCTCCAGCTGTTATTATTCTCAGAAGGTTTACTCCCTGATATACAGCTGCCTTCCCCCTTCGTAAGTGCAGGTCCTAAATGAGCTTGTTTCTCTGTTCCCTCACCACAATCCAGATTCTTTTGGGGAGTTACCAGTACAGTAACCATACCAGGAAGTACTTAATTTATTAAGCGACTGCTTTTCTTAATCTCAGTGGAGATATTTACTGATAAACAGCTACCTACGCAGCATGTTCATGTCGTTCCTAAATGAGCTTTTATCTCTCTCCCCTCAGCACAAATCAGATTCTTCTGAGGAGTTCCCAGTACATTATCCTTTTCCCTGTGTAATTACCTTAACAAGCTCCAGGTGTTTTTATTCTCAGAAGGTTTACTCTCTGATATACAGCTGCCTACCCCCTTCGTAAGTGCAGGTTCTAAATGAGCTTTTTTCTCTGTTCCCTCACCACAATCCAGATTCTTTTGGGGAGTTACCAGTACAGTAACCGTACCAGGAAGTATTTAATTTATTAAGCTACTGCTTTTCTTAATCTCAGTGGAGATATTTACTGATAAACAGTTACCTACGCAGCATGTTCATGTTGTTCCTAAATGAGTTTTTTTCTCTGTTCCCTCACCACAATCCAGATTCTTTTGGGGAGTTACCAGTACAGTATCCATACCAGGAAGTACTTAATTTATTAAGCTACTGCTTTTCTTAATCTCAGTGGAGATATTCACTGATAAACAGCTTCGTATGCAGCATGTCGATGTCGTTCTTAAATGAGCTTTTATCTCTCTCCCCTCACCACAAATCAGATTCTTCTGAGGAGTTCCCAGTACATTATCCTTTCCCCTGTGTAATTACCTTAACAAGCTCCACCTGTTTTTATTCTCAGAAGCGATACTCCCTGATATACAACTGCCTCCTCCCTTCGTAAGTGCATGTCATAAATGAGCTTTTTTCTCTGTTCCCTCACCACAATCCAGATTCTTTTGGGGAGTTACCAGTACAGTAACCATACCAGGAAGTACTTAATTTATTAAGCTACTGCTTTTCTTAATCTCTGTGGAGATATTTAGTGATAAACAGCTACCTACGCAGCATGTTCATGTCGTTCCTAAATGAGCTTTTTTCTCTCTCGCGTCACCACAAATCAGATTCTTCTGAGGAGTTCCCAGTACATTATCCTTTCCCCTGTGTAATTACCTTAACAAGCTCCAGGTGTTTTTATTCTCAGAATGTTTACTCCCTAATATACAGCTGCCTAACCCCTTCGTAATTGCAGGTCCCAAATGAGCTTTTTTCTCTGTTCCCTCTCCACAATCCAGATTCTTTTGGGGAGTTACGAGTACAGTAACCATATCAGGAAGTACTTAATTTATTAAGCAACTGATTTTCTTAATCTCAGTGTTTTTATTTACTGATAAACAGCTACCTACGCAGCATGTTCATGTCGTTCCTAAATGAGCTTTTATCTCTCTCCCCTCACCACAAATCAGATTCTTCTGAGGAGTTCCCAGTACATTATCCTTTCCCCTGTGTAATTACCTCAACAAGCTCCAGCTGTTTTTATTCTCAGAAGGTTTACTCCCTGATATACAACTGCCTACCCCCTTCGTAAGTACAGGTAATAAATGAGCTTTTTTCTCTGTTCCCTCACCACAGTCCAGATTCTTTTGGGGAGTTACCAGTACAGTATCCATACCAGGAAGTACTTAATTTATTAAGCTACTGCTTTTCTTAATCTCAGTGGAGATATTTACTGATAAACAGCTACCTACGCAGCATGTTCATGTCGTTCCTAAATGAGCTTTTATCTCTCTCCCCTCATCACAAATCAGATTCTTCTGAGGAGTTCCCAGTACATTATCCTTTCCCCTGTGTAATTACCTTAACAAGCTCCAGCTGTTTTTATTCTCAGAAGGTTTACTCCCTGATATACAACTGCCTACCCCCTTCGTAAGTGCAGGTCCTAAATGAGCTTTTTTCTCTGTTCCCTCACCACAATCCAGATTCTTTTGGGGAGTTACCAGTACAGTAAACATACCAGGAAGTACTTAATTTATTAAGCTACTGCTTTTTTTAATCTCAGTGGTGATATTTACTGATAAACAGCTACCTACGCAGCATGTTCATGTCGTTCCTAAATGAGCTTTTATCTCTCTCCGGTCACCAGAAATCAGATTCTTCTGAGGAGTTCCCAGTACATTATCCTTTCCCCTGTGTAATTACCTTAACAAGCTCCAGCTGTTTTTATTCTCAGAATGTTTACTCCCACATATACAGCTGCCTACCCCTTCGTAAGTGCAGGTCCTAAATTAGCTTTTTTCTCTGTTCCCTCACCACAATCCAGATTCTTTTGGGGAGTTACCAGTACAGTAACCATAACAGGAAGTACTTAATTTATTAAGCTACTGCTTTTCTTAATGTCAGTGGAGATATTTACTGATAAACAGCTTCGTATGCAACATGTTCATGTCGTTCCTAAATGAGCTTTTATCTCTCTCCCCTCACCACAAATCAGATTCTTCTGAGGAGTTCCCAGTACATTATCCTTTCCCCTGTGTAATTACCTTAACAAGCTCCATCTGTTTTTATTCTCAGAAGCGATACTCCCTGATATACAGCTGTCTCGCCCTACGTAAGTGCAGGTCCTAAATGAGCTTTTTTCTCTGTTCCCTCACCACAATCCAGATTCTTTTGGGGAGTTACCAGTACAGTAACCATACCAGGAAATACTTAATTTATTAAGCTACTGCTTGTCTTAATATCAGTGGAGATATTTACTGATAAACAGTTACCTACGCAGCATGTTAATGTCGTTCCTAAATGAGCTCTTTTCTCTGTTCCCTCACCACAATCCAGATTCTTTTGGGGAGTTACCAGTACAGTAACCATACCAGGAAGTACTTAATTTATTAAGCGACTGCTTTTCTTAATCTCAGTGGAGATATTTACTGATATACAGCTACCTACGCAGCATGTTCATGTCGTTCCTAAATGGGCTTTTATCTCTCTCCCCTCACCACAAATCAGATTCTTCTGAGGAGTTCCCAGTACATTATCCTTTCCCCTGTGTAATTACCTTAACAAGCTCCAGGTGTTTTTATTCTCAGAAGGTTTACTCCCTGATATACAGCTGCCTACCCCCTTCGTAAGTGCAGGTCCTAAATGAGCTTTTTTCTCTGTTCCCTCACCACAATCCAGATTCTTTTGGGGAGTTACCAGTACAGTAACCATACCAGGAAGTACTTAATTTATTAAGCTACTGCTTTTCTTTTTTTTTTTTTTTGGCCAGTTCTGGGGCTTGGACTCAGGGCCTGAGCACTGTCCCTGGCTTCTTTTGGCTCAAGGCTAGCACTCTGCCACTTGAGCCACAGCGCCACTTCTGGATATTTTCTGTATATGTGGTGCTGGAGAATCGAACCCAGGGCCTCATGTATATGAGGCAGGCACTGTAGCCACTAGGCCATATCCCCAGCCCTGCTTTTCTTAATCTCATTGGAGATATTTACTGATAAACAGCTACGTACGCAGCATGTTCATGTCGTTACTAAATGAGCTTTTATCTCCCCTCATCACAAATCAGATTCTTCTGAGGAGTTCCCAGTACATTATCCTTTCCCCTGTGTAATTACCTTAACAAGCTCCAGCTGTTTTTATTCTCAGAAGCGATACTCCCTGATATACAGCTGCCTACCCCCTTCGTAAGTGCAGGTCCTAAATGAGCTTTATTCTCTGTTCCCTCACCACAATCCAGATTCTTTTGGGGAGTTACCAGTACAGTAACCATACCAGGAAGTACTTAATTTATTAAGCTACTGCTTTTCTTAATCTCAGTGGAGATATTTACTGATAAACAGCTACGTACGCAGCATGTTCATATCGTTCCTAAATGAGCATTTCTCTCTTTCCCCTCACCACAAATCAGATTCTTCTGAGGAGTTCCCAGTACATTATCCTTTCCCCTGTGTAATTACCTTAACAAGCTCCAGCTGTTTTTATTCTCAGAAGGTTTACTCCCTGATATACAGCTGCCTACCCCCTTCGTAAGTGCAGGTCCTAAATGAGCTTTTTTCTCTGTTCCCTCACCACAATCCAAATTCTTTTGGGGAGTTACTAGTACAGTAACCATACCAGGAAGTACTTAATGCATTAAGCTACTGCTTTTCTTTTTTTTTTTTTTTTTTGGCCAGTTCTGGGGCTTGGACTCAGGGCCTGAGCACTGTCCGTGGCTTCTTTTTGCTCAAGGCTAGCACTCTGCCACTTGAGCCACAGCACCACTTCTGGCCATTTTCTGTATATGTGGTGCTGGAGAATCGAACCCAGGGCCTCATGTATATGAGGCAGGCACTCTAGCCACTAGGCCATATCCCCAGCCCTGCTTTTCTTAATCTCAGTGGAGATATTTACTGATAAAAGGTTACCTATACAGCATGTTCATGTCGTTCTTAAATGAGCTTTTATCTCTCTCCCCTCACCACAAATCAGATTCTTCTGAGGAGTTCCTATTACATTATTCTTTCCCCTGTGTAATTACTTTAACAAGCTCCAGCTGTTTTTATTCTCAGAAGGTTTACTCCCTGATATACAACTGCCTACCCCCTTCGTAAGTGCAGGTCCTAAATGAGCTTTTTTCTCTGTTGCCTCACCACAATCCAGATTCTTTTGGGGAGTTACCAGTACAATATCCACACCAGTAAGTACTTAATTTATTAAGCTACTGCTTTTCTTAATCTCAGTGGAGATATTTACTGATAAACAGCTACCTACGCAGCATGTTCATGTCGTTCCTAAATGAGCTTTTATCTCTCTCCCCTCACCACAAATCAGATTCTTCTGAGGAGTTCCCAGTACATTATCCTTTCCCCTGTGTTTTTAGCTAAACAAGCTCCAGCTGTTTTTGTTCTCAGAAGGTTTACTCCCTGATATACAGCTGCCTACCCCCTTCGTAAGTGCAGGTCCTAAATGAGCTTTTTTCTCTGTTCCCTCACCACAATCCAGATTCTTTTGGGGAGTTACCAGTACAGTAACCATACCAGGAAGTATTTAATTTATTAAGCTACTGCTTTTCTTTCTTTTTTTTTTTTTTTTTTGGCCAGTTCTGTGGCATGGACTCAGGGCCTGAGCACTGTCCCTGGTTTCTTTTTGCTCAAGGCTAGCACTCTGCCACTTGAGCCACAGCGCCACTTCTGGCCATTTTCTGTATATGTGGTGCTGGAGAATCGAACCCAGGGCCTCATATATATGAGGCAGGCACTCTTGCCACTAGGCCATATCCCCAGCCCTGCTTTTCTTAATCTTAGTGTAGATATTTACTGATAAATGGTTACCTATGCAGCATGTTCCTGTCGTTCCTAAATGAGCTTTTATCTCTCTCCCCTCACCACAAATCAGATTCTTCTGAGGAGTTCCCAGTACATTATCCTTTCCCCTGTGTAATTACCTTAACAAGCTCCAGCTGTTTTTATTCTCAGAAGGTTTACTCCCTGATATACAGCTGCCTACCCCCTTCGTAAGTGCAGGTCCTAAATGAGCTTTTTTCTCTGTTCCCTCACCACAATCCAGATTCTTTTGGGGAGTTACCAGTACAGTAACCATACCAGGAAGTACTTAATTTATTAAGCTGCTGCTTTTCTTTATCTCAGTGGAGATATTTACTGATAAACAGCTACCTACGCAGCATGTTCATGTCGTTCCTAAATGAGCTTTTATCTCGCTCCCCTCACCACAAATCAGATTCTTCTGAGGAGTTCCCAGTACATTATCCTTTTCCCTGTGTAATTACCTTAACAAGCTCCAGCTGTTTTTATTCTCAGAAGGTTTACTCCCTGATATACAGCTGCCTACCCCCTTCGTAAGTGCAGGTCCTAAATGAGCTTTTTTCTCTGTTCCCTCACCACAATCCACATTCTTTTGGGGAGTTACCAGAACAGTAACCATACCAGGAAGTACTTAATTTATTAAGCTACTGCTTTTCTTAATCTCAGTGGAGATATTTACTGATAAACAGCTACGTACGCAGCATGTTCATGTCGTTCCTAAATGAGCTTTTATCTCTCTCCCCTCACCACAAATCAGATTCTTCTGAGGAGTTCCCAGTACATTATCCTTTCCCCTGTGTAATTACCTTAACAAGCTCCAGGTGTTTTTATTCTCAGAAGGTTTACTCCCTGATATACAGCTGCCTACCCCCTTCGTAAGTGCAGGTCCTAAATGAGCTTTTTTCTCTGTTCCCTCACCACAATCCAGATTCTTTTGGGGAGTTACCAGTACAGTAACCATACCAGGAAGTACTTAATTTATTAAGCTACTGCTTTTCTTTTTTTTTTTTTTTGGCCAGTTCTGGGGCTTGGACTCAGGGCCTGAGCACTGTCCCTGGCTTCTTTTGGCTCAAGGCTAGCACTCTGCCACTTGAGCCACAGCGCCACTTCTGGATATTTTCTGTATATGTGGTGCTGGAGAATCGAACCCAGGGCCTCATGTATATGAGGCAGGCACTGTAGCCACTAGGCCATATCCCCAGCCCTGCTTTTCTTAATCTCATTGGAGATATTTACTGATAAACAGCTACGTACGCAGCATGTTCATGTCGTTACTAAATGAGCTTTTATCTCCCCTCATCACAAATCAGATTCTTCTGAGGAGTTCCCAGTACATTATCCTTTCCCCTGTGTAATTACCTTAACAAGCTCCAGCTGTTTTTATTCTCAGAAGCGATACTCCCTGATATACAGCTGCCTACCCCCTTCGTAAGTGCAGGTCCTAAATGAGCTTTATTCTCTGTTCCCTCACCACAATCCAGATTCTTTTGGGGAGTTACCAGTACAGTAACCATACCAGGAAGTACTTAATTTATTAAGCTACTGCTTTTCTTAATCTCAGTGGAGATATTTACTGATAAACAGCTACGTACGCAGCATGTTCATATCGTTCCTAAATGAGCATTTCTCTCTTTCCCCTCACCACAAATCAGATTCTTCTGAGGAGTTCCCAGTACATTATCCTTTCCCCTGTGTAATTACCTTAACAAGCTCCAGCTGTTTTTATTCTCAGAAGGTTTACTCCCTGATATACAGCTGCCTACCCCCTTCGTAAGTGCAGGTCCTAAATGAGCTTTTTTCTCTGTTCCCTCACCACAATCCAAATTCTTTTGGGGAGTTACTAGTACAGTAACCATACCAGGAAGTACTTAATGCATTAAGCTACTGCTTTTCTTTTTTTTTTTTTTTTTGGCCAGTTCTGGGGCTTGGACTCAGGGCCTGAGCACTGTCCGTGGCTTCTTTTTGCTCAAGGCTAGCACTCTGCCACTTGAGCCACAGCACCACTTCTGGCCATTTTCTGTATATGTGGTGCTGGAGAATCGAACCCAGGGCCTCATGTATATGAGGCAGGCACTCTAGCCACTAGGCCATATCCCCAGCCCTGCTTTTCTTAATCTCAGTGGAGATATTTACTGATAAAAGGTTACCTATACAGCATGTTCATGTCGTTCTTAAATGAGCTTTTATCTCTCTCCCCTCACCACAAATCAGATTCTTCTGAGGAGTTCCTATTACATTATTCTTTCCCCTGTGTAATTACTTTAACAAGCTCCAGCTGTTTTTATTCTCAGAAGGTTTACTCCCTGATATACAACTGCCTACCCCCATCGTAAGTGCAGGTCCTAAATGAGCTTTTGTCTCTGTTGCCTCACCACAATCCAGATTCTTTTGGGGAGTTACCAGTACAATATCCACACCAGTAAGTACTTAATTTATTAAGCTACTGCTTTTCTTAATCTCAGTGGAGATATTTACTGATAAACAGCTACCTACGCAGCATGTTCATGTCGTTCCTAAATGAGCTTTTATCTCTCTCCCCTCACCACAAATCAGATTCTTCTGAGGAGTTCCCAGTACATTATCCTTTCCCCTGTGTAATTACTTTAACAAGCTCCAGCTGTTTTTATTCTCAGAAGGTTTACTCCCTGATATACAACTGCCTACACCCTTCGTAAGTTCAGGTCCTAAATGAGCTTTTTTCTCTGTTCCCTCACCACAATCCAGATTCTTTTGGGGAGTTACCAGTCCAGTAACCATACCAGGAAGTACTTAATTTATTAAGCTACTGCTTTTCTTAATCTCATTGGAGATATTTACTGATAAACAGCTACCTACGCAGCATGTTCATGTCGTTCCTAAATGAGCTTTTATCTCTCTCCCCTCACCACAAATCAGATTCTTCTGAGGAGTTCCCAGTACATTATCCTTTCCCCTGTGTTTTTAGCTAAACAAGCTCCAGCTGTTTTTGTTCTCAGAAGGTTTACTCCCTGATATACAGCTGCCTACCCCCTTCGTAAGTGCAGGTCCTAAATGAGCTTTTTTCTCTGTTCCCTCACCACAATCCAGATTCTTTTGGGGAGTTACCAGTACAGTAACCATACCAGGAAGTATTTAATTTATTAAGCTACTGCTTTTCTTTCTTTTTTTTTTTTTTTTGGCCAGTTCTGTGGCTTGGACTCAGGGCCTGAGCACTGTCCCTGGTTTCTTTTTGCTCAAGGCTAGCACTCTGCCACTTGAGCCACAGCGCCACTTCTGGCAATTTTCTGTATATGTGGTGCTGGAGAATCGAACCCAGGGCCTCATATATATGAGGCAGGCACTCTTGCCACTAGGCCATATCCCCAGCCCTGCTTTTCTTAATCTTAGTGTAGATATTTACTGATAAATGGTTACCTATGCAGCATGTTCCTGTCGTTCCTAAATGAGCTTTTATCTCTCTCCCCTCACCACAAATCAGATTCTTCTGAGGAGTTCCCAGTACATTATCCTTTCCCCTGTGTAATTACCTTAACAAGCTCCAGCTGTTTTTATTCTCAGAAGGTTTACTCCCTGATATACAGCTGCCTACCCCCTTCGTAAGTGCAGGTCCTAAATGAGCTTTTTTCTCTGTTCCCTCACCACAATCCAGATTCTTTTGGGGAGTTACCAGTACAGTAACCATACCAGGAAGTACTTAATTTATTAAGCTGCTGCTTTTCTTTATCTCAGTGGAGATATTTACTGATAAACAGCTACCTACGCAGCATGTTCATGTCGTTCCTAAATGAGCTTTTATCTCGCTCCCCTCACCACAAATCAGATTCTTCTGAGGAGTTCCCAGTACATTATCCTTTTCCCTGTGTAATTACCTTAACAAGCTCCAGCTGTTTTTATTCTCAGAAGGTTTACTCCCTGATATACAGCTGCCTACCCCCTTCGTAAGTGCAGGTCCTAAATGAGCTTTTTTCTCTGTTCCCTCACCACAATCCACATTCTTTTGGGGAGTTACCAGAACAGTAACCATACCAGGAAGTACTTAATTTATTAAGCTACTGCTTTTCTTAATCTCAGTGGAGATATTTACTGATAAACAGCTACGTACGCAGCATGTTCATGTCGTTCCTAAATGAGCTTTTATCTCTCTCCCCTCACCACAAATCAGATTCTTCTGAGGAGTTCCCAGTACATTATCCTTTCCCCTGTGTAATTACCTTAACAAGCTCCAGCTGTTTGTATTCTCAGAAGGTTTACTCCCTGATATACAGCTGCCTACCCCCTTCGTAAGTGCAGGTCCTAAATGAGCTTTTTTCTCTGTTCCCTCACCACAATCCAGATTTTTTGGGGAGTTACCAGTACAGTAACCATACCAGGAAGTACTTAATTTATTAAGCTACTGCTTTTCTTAATCTCAGTGGAGATATTTACCGATAAACAGCTACGTACGCAGCATGTTCATGTCGTTCCTAAATGAGCTTTTATCTCTCTCCCCTCACCACAAATCAGATTCTTCTGAGGAGTTCCCAGTACATTATCCTTTCCCCTGTGTAATTACCTTTACAAGCTCCAGCTGTTTTTATTCTCAGAAGGTTTACTCCCTGAAATACAACTGCCTACCCCATTCCTATGTGCAGGTCATAAATGAGCTTTTTTCTCTGTTCCCTCACCACAATCCAGATTCTTTGGGGACTTACCAGTACAGTAGCCATACCAGGAAGTACTTAATTTATTAAGCTACTGCTTTTCTTAATCTCAGTTGTGATATTTACTGATAAACACCTACCTACGCAATATGTTCATGTCGTTCCTAAATGAGCTTTTATCTCTCTCCCCTCACCACAAATCAGATTCTTCTGATGAGTTCCCAGTACATTATCCTTTCACCTGTGTAATTACCTTAACAAGCTCCAGCTGTTTTTATTCTCAGAAGGTTTACTCCCTGATATACAGCTGCCTACCCCCTTCGTAAGTGCAGGTCTTAATGAGCTTTTTTCTCTGTTGCCTCACCACAATCCAGATTCTTTTGGGGAGTTTCCGGTACAGTAACCACACCAGTAGGTACTTAATTTATTAAGCTACTGCTTTTCTTAA
Source organism: Perognathus longimembris pacificus (assembly GCF_023159225.1). NCBI lineage: Eukaryota > Metazoa > Chordata > Mammalia > Rodentia > Heteromyidae > Perognathus > Perognathus longimembris. The sequence goes on along the minus strand of NW_025956832.1, from coordinate 14,482 downwards.
TCTCAGTGGAGATATTTACTGATAAACAGCTACGTAAGCAGCATGTTCATGTCTTTCATAAATGAGCTTTTATCTCTCTCCGCTCACCACAAATCAGATTCTTCTGAGGAGTTCCCAGTACATTATCCTTTCCCCTGTGTAATTACCTTAACAAGCTCCAGATGTTTTTATTCTCAGAAGGTTTACTCCCTGATATACAGCTGCCTACCCCCTTCGTAAGTGCGCGGCCTAAATGAGCTTTTTTCTCTGTTCCCTCACCAAAATCCAAATTCTTTTGGGGAGTTACCAGTACAGTAACCATACCAGGAATTACATAATTTATTAAGCTACTGCTTTCCTTTTTCTTTTTTTTTTTTTTGGCCATTTCTGGGGCTTGGACTCAGGGCCTGAGCACTGTCCCTGGCTTCTTTTTGCTCAAGGCTAGCACTCTGCCATTTGAGCCACAGCGCCACTTCTGGCCATTTTCTGTATATGTGGTGCTGGAGAATCGAACCCAGGGCCTCATGTATATGAGGCAGGCACTCTTGCCACTAGGCCATATCCCCAGCCCTGCTTTTCTTAATCAAAGTGGAGATATTTACTGATAAATGGTTACCTATGCAGCATGTTCATGTCGTTCCTAAATGAGCTTTTATCTCTCTCCCCTCACCACAAATCAGATTCTTCTGAGGAGTTCCCAGTACATTATCCTTTCCCCTGTGTAAGTACCTTAACAAGCTCCAGCTGTTTTTATTCTCAGAAGGTTTACTCCCTGATATACAGCTGCCTACCCCCTTCGTAAGTGCAGGTCCTAAATGAGCTTTTTTCTCTGTTCCCTCACCACAATCCAGATTCTTTTGGGGAGTTACCAGTACAGTAACCATACCAGGAAGTACTTAATTTATTAAGCTACTGCTTTTCTTAATCTCATTGGAGATATTTACTGATAAACAGCTACCTACGCAGCATGTTCATGTCGTTCGTAAATGAGCTTTTATCTCTCTCCCCTCACCACAAATCAGATTCTTCTGAGGAGTTCCCTGTACATTATCCTTTCCCCTGTGTAATTAGCTAAACAAGCTCCAGCTGTTTTTATTCTCAGAAGATTTACTCCCTGATATACAGCTGCCTACCCCTTCGTAAGTGCAGGTCCTAAATGAGCTTTTTTCTCTGTTCCCTCACCACAATCCAGATTCTTTTGGGGAGTTAACAGTACAGTAACCACACCTGGAAGTACTTAATTTTTTAAGCTACTGCTTTTCTTAATCTCAGTGGAGATATTTACTGATTAACAGCTACCTACGCAGCATGTTCATGTCATTCCTAAATGAGCTTTTATCTCTCTCCCCTCACCACAAATCAGATTCTTCTGAGGAGTTCCCAGTACATTATCCTTTCCCCTGTGTAATTACCTTAACAAGCTCCAGCTGTTTTTATTCTCAGAAGGTTTACTCCCTGATATACAACTGCCTACCCTCTTCGTAAGTGCAGGTCCTAAATGAGCTTTTTTCTCTGTTCCCTCACCACCATCCAGATTCTTTGGGGAGTTACCAGTACAGTAACCATACCAGGAAGTACTTAATTTATTAACCTACTGCTTTTCTTAATCTCACTGGAGATATTTACTGATAAACAGCTACCTACGCAGCATGTTCATGTCGTTCCTAAATGAGCTTTTATCTCTCTCCCCTCACCACAAATCAGATTCTTCTGAGGAGTTCCCAGTACATTATCCTTTCCCCTGTGTAATTACCTTAACAAGCTCCAGCTGTTTTTATTCTCAGAAGGTTTACTCCCTGATATACAGCTGCCTACCCCCTTCGTAAGTGCAGGTCCTAAATGAGCTTTTTTCTCTGTTCCGTCACCACAATCCAGATTCTTTTGGGGAGTTACCAGTACAGTAACCATACCAGGAAGTACTTAATTTATTAAGCTACTGCTTTTCTTAATCTCAGTGGAGATATTTACTGATAAACAGCTACCTACGCAGCATGTTCATGTCGTTCCTAAATGAGCTTGTATCTCTCTCCCCTCACAACAAATCAGATTCTTCTGAGGAGTTCCCAGTACATTATCCTTTCCCCTGTGTAATTACCTTAACAAGCTCCAGCTGTTTTTATTCTCAGAAGGTTTACTCCCTGATATACAGCTGCCTACCCCCTTCGTAAGTGCAGGTCCTAAATGAGCTTTCTTCTCTGTTCCCTCACCACAATCCAGATTCTTTTGGGGAGTTACCAGTACAGTAACCATACCAGGAAGTACTTAATTTATTAAGCTACTGCTTTTCTTAATCTCATTGGAGATATTTACTGATAAACAGCTACCTACGCAGAATGTTCATGTCGTTCCTAAATGAGCTTTTATCTCTCTCCCCTCACCACAAATCAGATTCTTCTGAGGAGTTCCCAGTACATTATCCTTTCCCCTGTGTAATTACCTTAACAAGCTCCAGCTGTTTTTATTCTCAGAAGGTTTACTCCCTGATATACAGCTGCCTACCCCCTTCGTAAGTGCAGGTCCTAAATGAGCTTTTTTGTCTGTTCCCTCACCACAATCCAGATTCTTTTGTGGAGTTACCAGTACAGTAACCATACCAGGAAGTACTTAATTTATTAAGCTACTGCTTTTCTTAATCTCAGAGGAGATATTTACTGATAAACAGCTACCTACGCAGCATGTTCATGTCGTTCATAAATGAGCTTTTATCTCACTCTCCTCACCACAAATCAGATTCTTCTGAGGAGTTCCCAGTACATTATCGTTTCCCCTGTGTAATCACCTTAACAAGCTCCAGCTGTTTTTATTCTCAGAAGGTTTACTCCCTGATATACAGCTGCCTACCCCCTTCGTAAGTGCAGGTCATAAATGAGCTTTTTTCTCTGTTCCCTCACCACAATCCAGATTCTTTAGGGGAGTTACCAGTACAGTAACCATACCAGGAAGTACTTAATTTATTAAGCTACTGCTTTTCTTAATCTCAGTGGAGATATTTACTGATAAACAGCTACCTACGCAGCATGTTCATGTCGTTCCTAAAGGAGCTTTTATCTCTCTCCCCTCACCACAAATCAGATTCTTCTGAGGAGTTCCCAGTACATTATCCTTTCCCCTGTGTAATTACCTTAACAAGCTCCAGCTGTTTTTATTCTCAGAAGGTTTACTCCCTGATATACAGCTGCCTACCACCTTCGTAAATGCAGGTCCTAAATGAGCTTTTTTCTCTGTTCCCTCACCACAATCCAGATTCTTTTAGGGAGTTACCAGTACAGTAACCATACCAGGAAGAACTTAATTTATTAAGCTACTGCTTTTCTTAATGTCAGTGGAGATATTTACTGATAAACAGCTACCTACGCAGCATGTTCATGTCGTTCCTAAATGAGCTTTTATCTCTCTCCCGTCACCACAAATCAGATTCTTCTGAGGAGTTTCCAGTACATTATCCTTTCCCCTGTGTAATTACCTTAACAAGCTCCAGCTGTTTTTATTCTCAGAAGGTTTACTCCCTGATATACAGCTGCCTACCCCCTTCGTAATTGCAGGTCCTAAATGAGCTTTCTTCTCTGTTCCCTCACAAAAATCCGGATTCTTTGGGGAGTTACCAGTACAGTAACCATACCAGGAAGTACTTAATTTATTAAGCTACTGCTTTTCTTAATCTCAGTATAGATATTTACTGATAAACAGCTACCTATGCAGCATGTTCATGTCGTTCCTAAATGAGCTTTTTTCTCTGTTCCCTCACCACAATCCAGATTCTTTTGGGGAGTTACCAGTACAATATCCATACCAGGAAGTAATTAATTTATTAAGCTACTGCTTTTCTTAATCTCAGTGGAGATATTTACTGATAAACAGCTACGGATGCAGCATGTTCATGTCGTTCCTAAATGAGCTTTTATCTCTCTCCCCTCACCACTAATCAGATTCTTCTGAGGAGTTCCCAGTACATTATCCTTTCCCCTGTGTAATTACCTTAACAAGCTCCAGCTGTTTTTATTCTCAGAAGCGATACTCCCTGATATACAGCTGCCTACCCCCTTCGTAAGTGCAGGTCCTAAATGAGCTTTTTTCTCTGTTCCCTCACCACAATCCAGATTGTTTTGGGGAGTTACCAGTACAGTAACCATACTAGGAAGTACTTAATTTATTAAGCTACTGCTTTTCTTAATCTCAGTGGAGATATTTACTGATAAACAGCTACCTACGCAGCATGTTCATGTCATTCCTAAATGAGCTTTTATCTCTCTCCCCTCATCACAAATGAGATTCTTCTGAGGATTTCCCAGTACATTATCCTTTCCCCTGTGTAATTACCTTAACAAGCTCCAGCCGTTTTTATTCTCAGAAGGTTTACTCCCTGATATACAGCTGCCTACCCCCTTCGTAAGTGCAGGTCCTAAATGAGCTTTTTTCTCTGTTCCCTCACCACAATCCAGATTCTTTTGGGGAGTTACCAGTACAGTAACCGTACCAGGAAGTAATTAATTTATTAAGCTACTGGTTTTCTTAATCTCAGTGGAGATATTTACTGATAAACAGCTACCTACGCAGCATGTTCATGTCGTTCCTAAATGAGCTTTTATCTCTCTCCCCTCACCACAAATCAGATTCTTCTGAGGAGTTTCCAGTACATTATCCTTTCCCTTGTCTAATTACCTTAACAAGCTCCAGCTGTTTTTATTCTCAGAAGGTTTACTCCCTGATATACAGCTGCCTACCACCTTCGTAAATGCAGGTCCTAAATGAGCTTTTTTCTCTGTTCCCTCACCACAATCCAGATTCTTTTAGGGAGTTACCAGTACAGTAACCATACCAGGAAGAACTTAATTTATTAAGCTACTGCTTTTCTTAATGTCAGTGGAGATATTTACTGATAAACAGCTACCTAGGCAGCATGTTCATGTCGTTCCTAAATGAGCTTTTATCTCTCTCCCGTCACCACAAATCAGATTCTTCTGAGGAGTTTCCAGTACATTATCCTTTCCCCTGTGTAATTACCTTAACAAGCTCCAGCTGTTTTTATTCTCAGAAGGTTTACTCCCTGATATACAGCTGCCTACCCCCTTCGTAATTGCAGGTCCTAAATGAGCTTTTTTCTCTGTTCCCTCACAAAAATCCGGATTCTTTGGGGAGTTACCAGTACAGTAACCATACCAGGAAGTACTTAATTTATTAAGCTACTGCTTTTCTTAATCTCAGTATAGATATATACTGATAAACAGCTACCTATGCAGCATGTTCATGTCGTTCCTAAATGAGCTTTTTTCTCTGTTCCCTCACCACAATCCAGATTCTTTTGGGGAGTTACCAGTACAATATCCATACCAGGAAGTAATTAATTTATTAAGCTACTGCTTTTCTTAATCTCAGTGGAGATATTTACTGATAAACAGCTACGGATGCAGCATGTTCATGTCGTTCCTAAATGAGCTTTTATCTCTCTCCCCTCACCACTAATCAGATTCTTCTGAGGAGTTCCCAGTACATTATCCTTTCCCCTGTGTAATTACCTTAACAAGCTCCAGCTGTTTTTATTCTCAGAAGCGATACTCCCTGATATACAGCTGCCTACCCCCTTCGTAAGTTCAGGTCCTAAATGAGCTTTTTTCTCTGTTCCCTCACCACAATCCAGATTGTTTTGGGGAGTTACCAGTACAGTAACCATACTAGGAAGTACTTAATTTATTAAGCTACTGCTTTTCTTAATCTCAGTGGAGATATTTACTGATAAACCGCTACCTACGCAGCATGTTCATGTCATTCCCAAATGAGCTTTTATCTCTCTCCCCTCATCACTAATGAGATTCTTCTGAGGATTTCCCAGTACATTATCCTTTCCCCTGTGTAATTACCTTAACAAGCTCCAGCCGTTTTTATTCTCAGAAGGTTTACTCCCTGATATACAGCTGCCTACCCCCTTCGTAAGTGCAGGTCCTAAATGAGCTTTTTTCTCTGTTCCCTCACCACAATCCAGATTCTTTTGGGGAGTTACCAGTACAGTAACCGTACCAGGAAGTAATTAATTTATTAAGCTACTGGTTTTCTTAATCTCAGTGGAGATATTTACTGATAAACAGCTACCTACGCAGCATGATCATGTCGTTCCTAAATGAGCTTTTATCTCTCTCCCCTCACCACAAATCAGATTCTTCTGAGGAGTTCCCAGTACATTATCCTTTCCCCTGTATAATTACCTTAACAAGCTCCAGCTGTTTGTATTCTCAGAAGGTTTACTCCCTGATATACTGCTGCCTACCCCCTTCGTAAGTGCAGGTCCTAAATGAGCTCTTTTCTCTGTTCCCTCACCACAATCCAGATTCTTTTGGGGAGTTACCAGTACAGTAACCATACCAGGAAGTACTTAATTTATTAAGCTACTGTTTTTCTTAATCTCAGTGGAGATATTTACTGATAAACAGCTACCTATGCAGCATGTTCATGTCGTAACTAAATGAGATTTTATCTCTCTCCCCTCACCACAAATCAGATTCTTCTGAGGAGTTCCCAGTACATTATCCTTTCCCCTGTGTAATTACCTTAACAAGCTCCAGCTGTTTTTATTCTCAGAAGGTTTACTCCCTGATATACAGCTGCCTACCCCCTTCGTAAGTGCAGGTCCTAAATGAGCTTTTTTCTCTGTTCCCTCACCACAATCCAGATTCTTTTGGGGAGTTACCAGTACAGTAACCATACCAGGAAGTACTGAATTTATTAAGCTACTGCTTTTCTTAATGTCAGTGGAGATATTTACTGATAAACAGCTACCTACGCAGCATGTTCATGTCGTTCCTAAATGAGCTTTTATCTCTCTCCCGTCACCATAAATCAGATTTTTCTGAGGAGTTCCCAATACATTATCCTTTCCCCTGTGTAATTACCTTAACAAGCTCCAGCTGTTTTTATTCTCAGAAGGTTTACTCCCTGATATACTGCTGCCTACCCCCTTCGTAAGTGCAGGTCCTAAATGAGCTTTTTTCTCTGTTCCCTCACCACAATCCAGATTCTTTTAGGGAGTTACCAGTACAGTAACCATACCAGGAAGAACTTAATTTATTAAGCTACTGCTTTTCTTAATCTCAGTGGAGATATTTACTGATAAACAGCTACCTACCTACGCAGCGTGTTCATGTCGTTCCTTAATGAGCTTTTATCTCTCTCCAGTCACCACAAATCAGATTCTTCTGAGGAGTTTCCGGTACATTATCCTTTCCCCTGTGTAATTACCTTAACAAGCTCCAGCTGTTTTTATTCTCAGAAGGTTTACTCCCTGATATACAGCTGCCTACCCCCTTCGTAAGTGCATGTCCTAAATTAGCTTTTTTCTCTGTTTCCTCACCACAATCCAGATTCTTTTGGGGAGTTACCAGTACAGTAACCATACCAGGATGTACTTAATTTATTAAGCTACTGCTTTTCTTAATCTCAGTGGAGATATTTACTGATAAACAGCTACGTACGCAGCATGTTCATGTCGTTCCTAAATGAGCTTTTATCTCCCCTCATCACAAATCAGATTCTTCTGAGGAGTTCCCAGTACATTATCCTTTCCCCTGTGTAATTACCTTAACAAGCTCCAGCTGTTTTTTTTCTCAGAAGTGATACTCCCTGATATACAGCTGCCTACCCCCTTCGTAAGTGCAGGTCCTAAATGAGCTTTATTCTCTGTTCCCTCACCACAATCCAGATTCTTTTGGGGAGTTACCAGTACAGTAACCATACCAGGAAGTACTTAATTTATTAAGCTACTGCTTTTCTTAATCTCAGTGGAGATATTTACTGATAAACAGCTACGTACGCAGCATGTTCATGTCGTTCCTAAATGAGCATTTCTCTCTTTCCCCTCACCACAAATCAGATTCTTCTGAGGAGTTCCCATTACATTATCCTTTCCCCTGTGTAATTACCTTAACAAGCTCCAGCTGTTTTTATTCTCAGAAGGTTTACTCCCTGATATACAGCTGCCTACCCCCTTCGTAAGTGCAGGTCCTAAATGAGCTTTTTTCTCTGTTCCCTCACCACAATCCAAATTCTCTTGGGGAGTTACCAGTACAGTAACCATACCAGGAAGTACTTAATTTATTAAGCTACTGCTTTTCTTTCTTTTTTTTTTTTTGGCCAGTTCTGGGGCTTGGACTCAGGGCCTGAGCACTGTCCGTGGCTTCTTTTTGCTCAAGGCTAGCACTCTGCCACTTGAGCCACAGCACCACTTCTGGCCATTTTCTGTATATGTGGTGCTGGAGAATCGAACCCAGGGCCTCATGTATATGAGGCAGGCACTCTAGCCACTAGGCCATATCCCCAGCCCTGCTTTTCTTAATCTCAGTGGAGATATTTACTGATAAAAGGTTACCTATGCAGCATGTTCATGTCGTTCATAAATGAGCTTTTATCTCTCTCCCCTCACCACAAATCAGGTTCTTCTCAGGAGTTCCCAGTACATTATCCTTTCCCCTGTGTAATTACCTTAACAAGCTCCAGCTGTTTTTATTCTCAGAAGGTTTACTCCCTGATATACAGCTGCCTACCCCCTTCGTAAGTGCAGGTCCTAAATCAGCTTTTTTCTCTGTTCCCTCACCACAATCCAGATTCTTTTGGGGAGTTACCAGTACAGTAACCATACCAGGAAGTACTTAATTTATTAAGCTACTGCTTTTCTTAATCTCATTGGAGATATTTACTGATAAACAGCTACCTACGAAGCATGTTCATGTCGTTCCTAAATGAGCTTTTATCTCTCTCCCCTCACCACAAATCAGATTCTTCTGAGGAGTTCCCAGTACATTAACCTTTCCCCTGTGTAATTACCTTAACAAGCTCCAGCTGTTTTTATTCTCAGAAGGTTTACTCCCTGATATACAGCTGCCTACCCCCTTCGTAAGTGCAGGTCCTAAATGAGCTTTTTTCTCTGTTCCGTCACCACAATCCAGATTCTTTTGGGGAGTTACCAGTACAGTAACCATACCAGGAAGTACTTAATTTATTAAGCTACTGCTTTTCTTAATCTCAGTGGAGATATTTACTGATAAACAGCTACCTACGCAGCATGTTCATGTCGTTCCTAAATGAGCTTGTATCTCTCTCCCCTCACAACAAATCAGATTCTTCTGAGGAGTTCCCAGTACATTATCCTTTCCCCTGTGTAATTACCTTAACAAGCTCCAGCTGTTTTTATTCTCAGAAGGTTTACTCCCTGATATACAGCTGCCTACCCCCTTCGTAAGTGCAGGTCCTAAATGAGCTTTCTTCTCTGTTCCCTCACTACAATCCAGATTCTTTTGGGGAGTTACCAGTACAGTAACCATACCAGGAAGTACTTAATTTATTAAGCTACTGCTTTTCTTAATCTCATTGGAGATATTTACTGATAAACAGCTACCTACGCAGAATGTTCATGTCGTTCCTAAATGAGCTTTTATCTCTCTCCCCTCACAACAAATCAGATTCTTCTGAGGAGTTCCCAGTACATTATCGTTTCCCCTGTGTAATCACCTTAACAAGCTCCAGCTGTTTTTATTCTCAGAAGGTTTACTCCCTGATATACAGCTGCCTACCCCCTTCGTAAGTGCAGGTCATAAATGAGCTTTTTTCTCTGTTCCCTCACAAAAATCCGGATTCTTTGGGGAGTTACCAGTACAGTAACCATACCAGGAAGTACTTAATTTATTAAGCTACTGCTTTTCTTAATCTCAGTATAGATATTTACTGATAAACAGCTACCTATGCAGCATGTTCATGTCGTTCCTAAATGAGCTTTTTTCTCTGTTCCCTCACCACAATCCAGATTCTTTTGGGGAGTTACCAGTACAATATCCATACCAGGAAGTAATTAATTTATTAAGCTACTGCTTTTCTTAATCTCAGTGGAGATATTTACTGATAAACAGCTACGGATGCAGCATGTTCATGTCGTTCCTAAATGAGCTTTTATCTCTCTCCCCTCACCACTAATCAGATTCTTCTGAGGAGTTCCCAGTACATTATCCTTTCCCCTGTGTAATTACCTTAACAAGCTCCAGCTGTTTTTATTCTCAGAAGCGATACTCCCTGATATACAGCTGCCTACCCCCTTCGTATGTGCAGGTCCTAAATGAGCTTTTTTCTCTGTTCCCTCACCACAATCCAGATTGTTTTGGGGAGTTACCAGTACAGTAACCATACTAGGAAGTACTTAATTTATTAAGCTACTGCTTTTCTTAATCTCAGTGGAGATATTTACTGATAAACAGCTACCTACGCAGCATGTTCATGTCATTCCTAAATGAGCTTTTATCTCTCTCCCCTCATCACAAATGAGATTCTTCTGAGGATTTCCCAGTACATTATCCTTTCCCCTGTGTAATTACCTTAACAAGCTCCAGCCGTTTTTATTCTCAGAAGGTTTACTCCCTGATATACAGCTGCCTACCCCCTTCGTAAGTGCAGGTCCTAAATGAGCTTTTTTCTCTATTCCCTCACCACAATCCAGATTCTTTTGGGGAGTTACCAGTACAGTAACCGTACCAGGAAGTAATTAATTTATTAAGCTACTGGTTTTCTTAATCTCAGTGGAGATATTTACTGATAAACAGCTACCTACGCAGCATGTTCATGTCGTTCCTAAATGAGCTTTTATCTCTCTCCCCTCACCACAAATCAGATTCTTCTGAGGAGTTCCCAGTACATTATCCTTTCCCCTGTGTAATTACCTTAACAAGCTCCAGCTGTTTGTATTCTCAGAAGGTTTTCTCCCTTATATACTGCTGCCTACCCCCTTCGTAAGTGCAGGTCCTAAATGAGCTCTTTTCTCTGTTCCCTCACCACAATCCAGATTCTTTTGGGGACTTACCAGTACAGTAACCATACCAGGAAGTACTTAATTTATTAAGCTACTGTTTTTCTTAATCTCAGTGGAGATATTTACTGATAAACAGCTACCTATGCAGCATGTTCATGTCGTAACTAAATGAGATTTTATCTCTCTCCCCTCACCACAAATCAGATTCTTCTGAGGAATTCCCAGTACATTATCCTTTCCCCTGTGTAATTACCTTAACAAGCTCCAGCTGTTTTTATTCTCAGAAGGTTTACTCCCTGATATACAGCTGCCTACCCCCTCGTAAGTGCAGGTCCTAAATGAGCTTTTTTCTCTGTTCCCTCACCACAATCCAGATTCTTTTGGGGAGTTACCAGTACAGTAACCATACCAGGAAGTACTGAATTTATTAAGCTACTGCTTTTCTTAATGTCAGTGGAGATATTACTGATAAACAGCTACCTACGCAGCATGTTCATGTCGTTCCTAAATGAGCTTTTATCTCTCTCCCGTCACCATAAATCAGATTTTTCTGAGGAGTTCCCAATACATTATCCTTTCCCCTGTGTAATTACCTTAACAAGCTCCAGCTGTTTTTATTCTCAGAAGGTTTACTCCCTGATATACTGCTGCCTACCCCCTTCGTAAGTGCAGGTCCTAAATGAGCTTTTTTCTCTGTTCCCTCACCACAATCCAGATTCTTTGGGTAGTTACCATTACAGTAACCATACCAGGAAGTACTTAATTTATTAAGCTACTGCTTTTCTTAAACTCAGTGGAGATATTTACTGATAAACAGCTACCTACGCAGCATGTTCATGTCGTGCCTAAATGAGCTTTTATCTCTCTCCCCTCAACAAAAATCAGATTCTTCTGAGGAGTTCCCAGTACATTATCCTTTCCCCTGTGTAATTACCTTAACAAGCTCCAGCTGTTTTTATTCTCAGAAGGTTTACTCCCTGATATACTGCTGCCTACCCCCTTCGTAAGTGCAGGTCCTAAATGAGCTTTTTTCTCTGTTCCCTCACCACAATCCAGATTCTTTTGGGGAGTTACCAGTACAGTATCCATACCAGGAAGTACTTAATTTATTAAGCTGCTGCTTTTCTTAATCTCAGTGGAGATATTTACGGATAAACAGCTACGTATGCAGCATGTTCATGTCGTTCCTAAATGAGCTTTTATCTCTCTCCCCTCACCACAAATCAGATTCTTCTGAGGAGTTCCCAGTACATTATCCTTTCCCCTGTGTAATTACCTTAACAAGCTCCAGCTGTTTTTATTCTCAGAAACGATACTCCCTGATATACAGCTGCCTACCCCCTTCCTAAGTGCAGGTCCTAAATGAGCTTTTTTCTCTGTTCCCTCACCACAATCCAGATTCTTTTGGGGAGTTACCAGTACAGTAACCATACCAGGAAGTACTTAATTTATTAAGCTACTGCTTTTCTTAATCTCAGTGGAGATATTTACTGAAATACAGGTACCTACGCAGCATGTTCATGTCGTTCCTAAATGAGCTTTTATCTCTCTCCCCTCATCACAAATCAGATTCTTCTGAGGAGTTCCCAGTACATTATCCTTTCCCCTGTGTAATTACCTTAACAAGCTCCAGCTGTTTTTATTCTCAGAAGGTTTACTCCCTGATATACAACTGCCTACCCCCTTCGTAAGTGCAGGTCCTAAATGAGCGTTTTTCTCTGTTCCCTCACCACAATCCAGATTCTTTTGGGGAGTTACCAGTACAGTAAACCATACCAGGAAGTACTTAATTTATTAAGCTACTGCTTTTCTTAATCTCAGTGGAGATATTTACTGATAAACAGCTACCTATGCAGCATGTTCATGTCGTTCCTAAATGAGCTTTTTTCTCTGTTCCCTCACCACATTCCAGATTCTTTTGGGGATTTACCAGTACAATATCCATACCAGGAAGTACTTAATTTATTAAGCTACTGCTTTTCTTAATCTCAGTGGAGATATTTACTGATAAACAGCTACGTATGCAGCATGTTCATGTCGTTCCTAAATGAGCTTTTATCTCTCTCCCGTCACCACAAATCAGATTCTTCTGAGGAGTTTCCAGTACATTATCCTTTCCCTGTGTAATTACCTTAACAAGCTCCAGCTGTTTTTATTCTCAGAAGGTTTACTCCCTGATATACAGCTGCCTACCCCCTTCGTAATTGCAGGTCCTAAATGAGCTTTTTTCTCTGTTCCCTCACAAAAATCCGGATTCTTTGGGGAGTTACCAGTACAGTAACCATACCAGGAAGTAATTAATTTATTAAGCTACTGCTTTTCTTAATCTCAGTATAGATATTTACTGATAAACAGCTACCTATGCAGCATGTTCATGTCGTTCCTAAATGAGCTTTTTTCTCTGTTCCCTCACCACAATCCAGATTCTTTTAGGGAGTTACCAGTACAATATCCATAGCAGGAAGTAATTAATTTATTAAGCTACTGCTTTTCTTAATCTCAGTGGAGATATTTACTGATAAACAGCTACGGATGCAGCATGTTCATGTCGTTCCTAAATGAGCTTTTATCTCTCTCCCCTCACCACTAATCAGATTCTTCTGAGGAGTTCCCAGTATATTATCCTTTCCCCTGTGTAATTACCTTAACAAGCTCCAGCTGTTTTTATTCTCAGAAGCGATACTCCCTGATATACAGCTGCCTACCCCCTTCGTAAGTGCAGGTCCTAAATGAGCTTTTTTCTCTGTTCCCTCACCACAATCCAGATTGTTTTGGGGAGTTACCAGTACAGTAATCATACTAGGAAGTACTTAATTTATTAAGCTACTGCTTTTCTTAATCTCAGTGGAGATATTTACTGATAAACAGCTACCTACGCAGCATGTTCATGTCATTCCTAAATGAGCTTTTATCTCTCTCCCCTCATCACAAATGAGATTCTTCTGAGGATTTCCCAGTACATTATCCTTTCCCCTGTGTAATTACCTTAACAAGCTCCAGCCGTTTTTATTCTCAGAAGGTTTACTCCCTGATATACAGCTGCCTACCCCCTTCGTAAGTGCAGGTCCTAAATGAGCTTTTTTCTCTGTTCCCTCACCACAATCCAGATTCTTTTGGGGAGTTACCAGTACAGTAACCGTACCAGGAAGTAATTAATTTATTAAGCTACTGGTTTTTCTTAATCTCAGTGGAGATATTTACTGATAAACAGCTACCTACGCAGCATGTTCATGTCGTTCCTAAATGAGCTTTTATCTCTATCCCCTCACCACAAATCAGATTCTTCTGAGGAGTTCCCAGTACATTATCCTTTCCCCTGTGTAATTACCTTAACAAGCTCCAGCTGTTTGTATTCTCAGAAGGTTTACTCCCTGATATACTGCTGCCTACCCCCTTCGTAAGTGCAGGTCCTAAATGAGCTCTTTTCTCTGTTCCCTCACCACAATCCAGATTCTTTTGGGGAGTTACCAGTACAGTAACCATACCAGGAAGTACTTAATTTATTAAGCTACTGTTTTTCTTAATCTCAGTGGAGATATTTACTGATAAACAGCTACCTATGCAGCATGTTCATGTCGTAACTAAATGAGATTTTATCTCTCTCCCCTCACCACAAATCAGATTCTTCTGAGAGTTCCCAGTACATTATCCTTTCCCCTGTGTAATTACCTTAACAAGCTCCAGCTGTTTTTATTCTCAGAAGGTTTACTCCCTGATATACAGCTG
>NW_025956831.1:0-32863 GCF_023159225.1 Perognathus longimembris pacificus | reverse complement strand
TTAATTTATTAAACTACTGCTTTTCTTAATCTCAGTGGAGATATTTACTGATAAACAGCTACCTACGCAGCATGTTTATGTCGTTCCTAAATGAGCTTTTATCTCTCTGCCCTCACCACAAAATCAGATTCTTCTGAGGAGTTCCCAGTACATTATCCTTTCCCTGTGTAATTACCTTAACAACTCCAGCTGTTTTTATTCTCAGGAGGTTTACTCCCTGATATACAGCTGCCTACCCCCTTCGTAAGTGCAGGTCCTAAATGAGCTTTTTTCTCTGTTCCCTCAAAACAATCCAGATTCTTTTGGGGAGTTACCAGTACAGTAACCATACCCGGAAGTACTTAATTTATTAAGCTACTGCTTTTCTTAATCTCAGTGTAGATATTTAGTGATAAACAGCTACCTATGCAGCATGTTCATGTCGTTCCTAAATGAGCTTTTATCTCTCTGCCCTCACCAAAAATCAGATTCTTCTGAGGAGTTCCCAGTACATTACCCTTTCCCCTGTGTAATTACCTTAACAAGTTCCAGCTGTTTTTATTCTCAGAAGGTTTACTCCCTGATATACAGCTGCCTACCCCCTTCGTAAGTGCAGGTCCTAAATGAGCTTTTTTCTCTGTTCCCTCACCACAATCCAGATTCTTTGGGGAGTTACCAGTACAGTAACCATACCAGGAAGTACTAAATTTATTAAGCTACTGCTTTTCTTAATCTCATTGGAGATATTTACTGATAAACAGCTACCTACGCAGCATGTTCATGTCGTTCCTAAATGAGCTTTTATCTCTCTGCCCTCACCACAAATCAGATTCTTCTGAGGAGTTCCCAGTACATTATCCTTTCCCCTGTGTAATTACCTTAACAAGCTCCAGCTGTTTTTATTCTCAGAAGGTTTACTCCCTGATATACAGCTGCCTACCCCCTTCGTAAGTGCAGGTCTTAAATGAGCTTATTCTCTGTTCCTCACCACATTCCAGATTCTTTTGGGGAGTTACCAGTACAGTAACCATACCAGGAAGTACTTAATTTATTAAACTACTGCTTTTCTTAATCTCAGTGGAGATATTTACTGATAAACAGCTACCTACGCAGCATGTTCATGTCGTTCCTAAATGAGCTTTTATCTCTCTGCCCTCACCACAAATCAGATTCTTCTGAGGAGTTCCCAGTACATTATCCTTTCCCCTGTGTAATTACCTTAACAAGCTCCAGCTGTTTTTATTCTCAGAAGGTTTACTCCCTGATATACAGCTGCCTACCCCCTTCGTAAGTGCAGGTCTTAAATGAGCTTTTTTCTCTGTTCCCTCACCACAATCCAGATTCTTTTGGGGAGTTACCAGTACAGTAACCATACCAGGAAGTACTTAATTTATTAAGCTACTACTTTTCTTAATCTCAGTGGAGATATTTACTGATAAACAGCTACCAACGCAGCATGTTCATGTCGTTCTTAAATGAGCTTTTATCTCTCTGCCCTCAGCACAAATCACATTCTTCTGAGGAGTTCCCAGTACATTATCCTTTCCCCTGTGTAATTACCTTAACAAGCTCCAGCTGTTTTTAATCTCAGAAGGTTTACTCCCTGATATACAGCCTGCCTACCCCCTTCGTAAGTGCAGGTCCTAAATGAGCTTTTTTCTCTGTTCCCTCACCACAATCCAGATTCTTTTGGGGAGTTACCAGTACAGTAACCATAACAGGAAGTACTTAATTTATTAAGCTACTGCTTTTCTTAATCTCAGTGGAGATATTTTCTGATAAACAGCTACCTACGCAGCATGTTCATGTCGTTCCTAAATGAGCTTTTATCTCTCTGCCCTCACCACAAATCAGATTCTTCTGAGGAGTTCCTAGTACATTATCCTTTCCCCTGTGTAATTACCTTAACAAGCTCCAGCTGTTTTTATTCTCAGAAGGTTTACTCCCTGATATACAGCTGCCTACCCCCTTCGTAAGTGCAGGTCCTAAATGAGCTTTTTCTCTGTTCCCTCACCACAATCCAGATTCTTTTGGGGAGTTACCAGTACAGTAACCATACCAGGAAGTACTTAATTTATTAAGCTACTGCTTTTCTTAATCTCAGTGGAGATATTTACTGATAAACCGCTACATACGCAGCATGTTCATGTCGTTCCTAAATGAGCTTTTATCTCCCTGCCCTCACCACAAATCACATTCTTCTGAGGAGTTCCCAGTACATTATCCTTTCCCCTGTGTAATTACCTTAACAAGCTCCAGCTGTTTTTATTCTCAGAAGGTTTACTCCCTGATATACAGCTGCCTACCCCCTTCGTAAGTGCAGGTCCTAAATGAGCTTTTTTCTCTGTTCCCTCACCACAATCCAGATTCTTTCGGGGAGTTACCAGTACAGTAACCATACCAGGAAGTACTTAATTTATTAAGCTACTGCTTTTCTTAATCTCAGTGGAGATATTTACTGATAAACAGCTACCTACGCAGCATGTTCATGTCGTTCCTAAATGAGCTTTTATCTCTCTGCCCTCACCACAATTCAATTCTTCTCAGGAGTTCCCAGTACATTATCCTTTCCCCTTGTAATTACCTTAACAAGCTCCAGCTGTTTTTATTCTCAGAAGGGTTTACTCCCTGATATACAGCTGCCTACCCCCTTCGTAAGTGCAGGTCCTAAATGAGCTTTTTTCTCTGTTCCCTCACCACAATCCAGATTCTTTTGGGAGTTACCAGTACAGTAACCATACCAGGAAGTACTTAATTAACTACTGCTTCTTACTCAGTGGAGATATTTACTGATAAACAGCTACCTACGCAGCATGTTCATGTCGTTCCTAATTGAGCTTTTATCTCTCTGCCCTCACCACAAATCAGATTCTTCTGAGGAGTTCCCAGTACATTATCCTTTCCCCTGTGTAATTACCTTAACCAGCTCCAGCTGTTTTTATTCTCAGAAGGTTTACTCCCTGATATACAGCTGCCTACCCCTTCGTAAGTGCAGGTCCTAAATGAGCTTTTTTCTCTGTTCCCTCACCACAATCCAGATTCTTTTGGGGAGTTACCAGTACAGTAACCATACCAGGAAGTACTTAATTTATTAAGCTACTGCTTTTCTTAATCTCAGTGGAGATATTTACTGATAAACAGCTACCTACGCAGCATGTTCATGTCGTTCCTAAATGAGCTTTTATCTCTCTGCCCTCACCACAAATCAGATTCTTCCGGAGGAGTTCCCAGTACATTATCCTTTCCCTTGTAATTACCTTAACAAGCTCAGGGTGTTTTTATTCTCAGAAGGTTTACTCCCTGATATACAGCTGCCTACGCCCTTCATAAGTGCAGGTCCTAAATGAGCTTTTATCTCTCTGCCCTCAACACAAATCAGATTCTTCTGAGGAGTTCCCAGTACATTATCCTTTCCCCTGTGTAATTACCTTAACAAGCTCCAGCTGTTTTTATTCTGAGAATGTTTACTCCCTCATATACAGCTACCTACACCCTTCGTAAGTGCAGGTCCTAAATGAGCTTTTTCTCAGTTCCCTCACCACATCCAGATTCTTTTGGGGAGTTACCAGTACAGTAACCATACCAGGAAGTACTTAATTTATTAAGCTACTGCTTTCTTAATCTCAGTGGAGATATTTACTGATAAACAGCTACCTACGCAGCATGTTCATGTCGTTCCTAAATGAGCTTTTATCTCTCTGCCCTCACCACAAATCAGATTCTTCTGAGGAGTTCCCAGTACATTATCCTTTCCCCTGTGTAATTACCTTAACAAGCTCCAGCTGTTTTTATTCTCAGAAGGTTTACTCCCTGATATACAGCTGCCTACCCCCTTCGTAAGTGCAGGTCCTAAATGAGCTTTTTTCTCTGTTCCCTCACCACAATCCAGATTCTTTTGGGGAGTTACCAGTACAGTAACCATACCAGGAAGTACTTAATTTATTAAGCTACTGCTTTTCTTAATCTCAGTGGAGATATTTACTGATAAACAGCTACCTACGCAGCATGTTCATGTCGTTCCTAAATGAGCTTTTGTCTCTCTGCCCTCACCACAAATCAGATTCTTCTGAGGAGTTCCCAGTACATTTCCTTTCCCCTGTGTAATTACCTTAACAAGCTCCAGCTGTTTTTATTCTCAGAAGGTTTACTCCCTGATATACAGCTGCCTACCCCCTTCGTAAGTGCAGGTCCTAAATGAGCTTTTTTCTCTGTTCCCTCACCACAATCCAGATTCTTTTGGGGAGTTACCAGTACAGTAACCATACCAGGAAGTACTTAATTTATTAAGCTACTGCTTTTCTTAATCTCAGTGGAGATATTTACTGATAAACAGCTACCTACGCAGCATGTTCATGTCGTTCCTAAATGAGCTTTTATCTCTCTGCCCTCACCACAAATCAGATTCTTCTGAGGAGTTCCCAGTACATTATCCTTTCCCCTGTGTAATTACCTTAACAAGCTCCAGCTGTTTTTATTCTCAGAAGGTTTACTCCCTGTATACAGCTGCCTACCCCCTTCGTAATTGCAGGTCCTAAATGAGCTTTTTTCTCTGTTCCCTCACCACAATCCAGATTCTTTTGGGGAGTTACCAGTACAGTAACCATACCAGAAGTACTTAATTTATTAAGCTACTGCTTTCTTAATCTCAGTGGAGATATTTACTGATAAACTGCTACCTACGCAGCATGTTCATGTCGTTCCTAAATGAGCTTTTATCTCTCTGCCCTCACCACAAATCAGATTCTTCTGAGGAGTTCCCGTACATTATCCTTTCCCCTGTGTAATTACCTTAACAAGCTCCAGCTGTTTTTATTCTCAGAAGGTTTACTCCCTGATATACAGCTGCCTACCCCCTTCGTAAGTGCAGGTCCTAAATGAGCTTTTTTCTCTGTTCCCTCACCACAATCCAGATTCTTTTGGGGAGTTACCAGTACAGTAACCATACCAGGAATTACTTAATTTATTAAGCTACTGCTTTTCTTAATCTCAGTGGAGATATTTACTGATAAACAGCTACCTACGCAGCATGTTCATGTCGTTCCTAAATGAGCTTTTATCTCTCTGCCCTCACCACAAATCAGATTCTTCTGAGGAGTTCCCAGTACATTATACCTTTCCCCTGTGTAATTACCTTAACAAGCTCCAGCTGTTTTTATTCTCAGAAGGTTTACTCCCTGATATACAGCTGCCTACCCCCTTCGTAAGTGCAGGTCCTAAATGAGCTTTTTTCTCTGTTCCCTCACCACAATCCAGATTCTTTTGGGGAGTTACCAGTACAGTAACCATACCAGGAAGTACTTAATTTATTAAGCTACTGCTTTTCTTAATCTCAGTGGAGATATTTACTGATAAACAGCTACCTACGCAGCATGTTCATTCGTTCCTAAATGAGCTTTTATCTCTCTGTCCTCACCACAAATCAGATTCTTCTGAGGAGTTCCCTGTACATTATCCTTTCCCCTGTGTAATTACCTTAACAAGCTCCAGCTGTTTTTATTCTCAGAAGGTTTACTCCCTGATATACAGCTGCCTACCCTCTTCGTAAGTGCAGGTCCTAAATGAGCTTTTTTCTCTGTTCCCTCACCACAATCCAGATTCTTTTGGGAGTTACCAGTACAGTAACCATACCAGGAAGTACTTAATTTATTAAGCTACTGCTTTTCTTAATCTCAGTGGAGATATTTACTGATAAACAGCTACCTACGCAGCATGTTCATGTCGTTCCTAAATGAGCTTTTATCTCTCTGCCCTCACCACAATCAGATTCTCTGAGGAGTTCCCAGTACATTATCCTTTCCCCTGTGTAATTACCTTAACAAGCTCCAGCTGTTTTTATTCTCAGAAGGTTTACTCCCTGATATACAGCTGCCTACCCCCTTCGTAAGTGCAGGTCCTAAATGAGCTTTTTTCTCTGTTCCCTCACCACAATCCAGATTCTTTTGGGAGTCCCAGTACAGTAACCATACCAGGAAGTACTTAATTTATTAAGCTACTGCTTTTCTTAATCTCAGTGGAGATATTTACTGATAAACAGCTACCTACGCATCATGTTCATTTCGTTCCTAAATGAGCTTTTATCTCTCTGCCCTCATAACAAATCAGATTCTTCTGAGGAGTTCCCTGTACATTATCCTTTCCCCTGTGTAATTACCTTAACAAGCTCCAGCTGTTTTTATTCTCAGAAGTTTTACTCCCTGATATACAGCTGCCTACCCCCTTCGTAAGTGCAGGTCCTAAATGAGCTTTTTTCTCTGTTCCCTCACCACAATCCAGATTCTTTTGGGGTTCCCAGTACAGTATCCATACCAGGAAGTACTTAATTTATTAAGCTACTGCTTTTCTTATCTCAGTGGAGATATTTACTGATAAACAGCTACCTACGCAGCATGTTCATGTCGTTCCTAAATGAGCTTTTATCTCTCTGCCCTCACCACAAATCAGATTCTTCTGAGGAGTTCCCAGTACATTATCCTTTCCCCTGTGTAATTACCTTAACAAGCTCCAGCTGCTTTTTATTCTCAGAAGTTTACTCCTGATATACAGCTGCCTACCCCCTTCGTAAGTGCAGGTCCTAAATGAGCTTTTTTCTCTGTTCCCTCACCACAATCCAGATTCTTTTGGGAGTTACCAGTACAGTATCCATACCAGGAAGTACTTAATTTATTAAGCTACTGCTTTTCTTAATTTCAGTGGAGTATTTACTGATAAACAGCTACCTACGCAGCATGTTCATGTCGTTCCTAAATGAGCTTTTATCTCTCTGCCCTCACCACAAATCAGATTCTTCTGAGGAGTTCCCAGTACATTATCCTTTCCCCTGTGTAATTACCTTAACAAGCTCCAGCTGTTTTTATTCTCAGAAGGTTTACTCCCTGATATACAGCTGCCTACCCCCTTCGTAAGTGCAGGTCCTAAATGAGCTTTTTTCTCTGTTCCCTCACCACAATCCAGATTCTTTTGGGAGTTACCAGTACAGTAACCATACCAGGAAGTACTTAATTTATTAAGCTACTGCTTTTCTTAATCTCAGTGGAGATATTTACTGATAAACAGCTACCTACGCAGCATGTTCATGTCGTTCCTAAATGAGCTTTTATCTCTCTGCCCTCACCACAAATCAGATTCTTCTGAGGAGTTCCCAGTACATTATCCTTTCCCCTGTGTAATTACCTTAACAAGCTCCAGCTGTTTTTATTCTCAGAAGGTTTACTCCCTGATATACAGCTGCCTACCCCCTTCGTAAGTGCAGGTCCTAAATGAGCTTTTTTCTCTGTTCCCTCACCACAATCCAGATTCTTTTGGGGAGTTACCAGTACAGTAACCATACCAGGAAGTACTTAATTTATTAAGCTACTGCTTTTCTTAATCTCAGTGGAGATATTTACTGATAAACAGCTACCTACGCAGCATGTTCATGTCGTTCCTAAATGAGCTTTTATCTCTCTGCCCTCACCACAAATCAGATTCTTCTGAGGAGTTCCCAGTACATTATCCTTTCCCCTGTGTAATTACCTTAACAAGCTCCAGCTGTTTTTATTCTCAGAAGGTTTACTCCCTGATATACAGCTGCCTACCCCCTTCGTAAGTGCAGGTCCTAAATGAGCTTTTTTCTCTGTTCCCTCACCACAATCCAGATTCTTTTGGGGAGTTACCAGTACAGTAACCATACCAGGAAGTACTTAATTTATTAAGCTACTGCTTTTCTTAATCTCAGTGGAGATATTTACTGATAAACAGCTACCTACGCAGCATGTTCATGTCGTTCCTAAATGAGCTTTTATCTCTCTGCCCTCACCACAAATCAGATTCTTCTGAGGAGTTCCCAGTACATTATCCTTTCCCCTGTGTAATTACCTTAACAAGCTCCAGCTGTTTTTATTCTCAGAAGTTTACTCCCTGATATACAGCTGCCTACCCCCTTCGTAAGTGCAGGTCCTAAATGAGCTTTTTTCTCTGTTCCCTCACCACAATCCAGATTCTTTTGGGGAGTTACCCAGTACAGTAACCATACCAGGAAGTACTTAATTTATTAAGCTACTGCTTTTCTTAATCTCAGTGGAGATATTTACCGATAAACAGCTACCTACGCAGCATGTTCATGTCGTTCCTAAATGAGCTTTTATCTCTCTGCCCTCACCACAAATCAGATTCTTCTGAGGAGTTCCCAGTACATTATCCTTTCCCCTGTGTAATTACCTTAACAAGCTCCAGCTGTTTTTATTCTCAGAAGGTTTACTCCCTGATATACAGCTGCCTACCCCCTTCGTAAGTGCAGGTCCTAAATGAGCTTTTTTCTCTGTTCCCTCACCACAATCCAGATTCTTTTGGGGAGTTACCAGTACAGTAACCATACCAGGAAGTACTTAATTTATTAAGCTACTGCTTTTCTTAATCTCAGTGGAGATATTTACTGATAAACAGCTACCTACGCAGCATGTTCATGTCGTTCCTAAATGAGCTTTTATCTCTCTGCCCTCACCACAAATCAGATTCTTCTGAGGAGTTCCCAGTACATTATCCTTTCCCCTGTGTAATTACCTTAACAAGCTCCAGCTGTTTTTATTCTCAGAAGGTTTACTCCCTGATATACAGCTGCCTACCCCCTTCGTAAGTGCAGGTCCTAAATGAGCTTTTTTCTCTGTTCCCTCACCACAATCCAGATTCTTTTGGGGAGTTACCAGTACAGTAACCATACCAGGAAGTACTTAATTTATTAAGCTACTGCTTTTCTTAATCTCAGTGGAGATATTTACTGATAAACAGCTACCTACGCAGCATGTTCATGTCGTTCCTAAATGAGCTTTTATCTCTCTGCCCTCACCACAAATCAGATTCTTCTGAGGAGTTCCCAGTACATTATCCTTTCCCCTGTGTAATTACCTTAACAAGCTCCAGCTGTTTTTATTCTCAGAAGGTTTACTCCCTGATATACAGCTGCCTACCCCCTTCGTAAGTGCAGGTCCTAAATGAGCTTTTTTCTCTGTTCCCTCACCACAATCCAGATTCTTTTGGGGAGTTACCAGTACAGTAACCATACCAGGAAGTACTTAATTTATTAAGCTACTGCTTTTCTTAATCTCAGTTGAGATATTTACTGATAAACAGCTACCTACGCAGCATGTTCATGTCATTCCTAAATGAGCTTTTATCTCTCTGCCCTCACCACAAATCAGATTCTTCTGAGGAGTTCCCAGTACATTATCCTTTCCCCTGTGTAATTACCTTAACAAGCTCCAGCTGTTTTTATTCTCAGAAGGTTTACTCCCTGATATACAGCTGCCTACCCCCTTCGGAAGTGCAGGTCCTAAATGAGCTTTTTTCTCTGTTCCCTCACCACAATCCAGATTCTTTTGGGGAGTTACCAGTACAGTAACCATACCAAGAAGTACTTAATTTATTAAGCTACTGCTTTCTTAATCTCAGTGGAGATATTTACCGATAAACTGCTACCTACGCAGCATGTTCATGTCGTTCCTAAATGAGCTTTTATCTCTCTGCCCTCACCACAAATCAGATTCTTCTGAGGAGTTCCCAGTACATTATCCTTTCCCCTGTGTAATTACCTTAACAAGCTCCAGCTGTTTTTATTCTCAGAAGGTTTACTCCCTGATATACAGCTGCCTACCCCCTTCGTAAGTGCAGGTCCTAAATGAGCTTTTTTCTCTGTTCCCTCACCACATCCAGATTCTTTTGGGGAGTTACCAGTACAGTAACCATACCAGGAAGTACTTAATTTATTAAGCTACTGCTTTTCTTAATCTCAGTGGAGATATTTACTGATAAACAGCTACCTACGCAGCATGTTCATGTCGTTCCTAAATGAGCTTTTATCTCTCTGCCCTCACCACAAATCAGATTCTTCTGAGGAGTTCCCAGTACATTATCCTTTCCCCTGTGTAATTACCTTAACAAGCTCCAGCTGTTTTTATTCTCAGAAGGTTTACTCCCTGATATACAGCTGCCTACCCCCTTCGTAAGTGCAGGTCCTAAATGAGCTTTTTCTCTGTTCCCTCACCACAATCCAGATTCTTTTGGGCAGTTACCAGTACAGTAACCATACCAGGAAGTACTTAATTTATTAAGCTACTGCTTTTCTTAATCTCAGTGGAGATATTTACTGATAAACAGCTACCTACGCAGCATGTTCATTTCGTTCCTAAATGAGCTTTTATCTCTCTGCCCTCACCACAAATCAGATTCTTCTGAGGAGTTCCCAGTACATTATCCTTTCCCCTGTGTAATTACCTTAACAAGCTCCAGCTGTTTTTATTCTCAGAAGGTTTACTCCCTGATATACAGCTGCCTACCCCCTTCGTAAGTGCAGGTCCTAATGAGCTTTTTTCTCTGTTCCCTCACCACAATCCAGATTCTTTTGGGAGTTACCAGTACAGTACCATACCAGGAAGTACTTAATTTATTAAGCTACTGCTTTTCTTAATCTCAGTGGAGATATTTACTGATAAACAGCTACCTACGCAGCATGTTCATGTCGTTCCTAAATGAGCTTTTATCTCTCTGCCCTCACCACAAATCAGATTCTTCTGAGGAGTTCCCAGTACATTATCCTTTCCCCTGTGTAATTACCTTAACAAGCTCCAGCTGATTTTATTCTCAGAAGGTTTACTCCCTGATATACAGCTGCCTACCCCCTTCGTAAGTGCAGGTCCTAAATGAGCTTTTTGCTCTGTTCCCTCACCACAATCCAGATTCTTTTGGGGAGTTACCAGTACAGTATCCATACCAGGAAGTACTTAATTTATTAAGCTACTGCTTTTCTTAATCTCAGTGGAGTTATTTACTGATAAACAGCTACCTACGCAGCATGTTCATGTCGTTCCTAAATGAGCTTTTATCTCTCTGCCCTCACCACAAATCAGATTCTTCTGAGGAGTTCCCAGTACATTATCCTTTCCCCTGTGTAATTACCTTAACAAGCTCCAGCTGTTT
The DNA here is from genome assembly GCF_023159225.1 of Perognathus longimembris pacificus. Lineage (NCBI taxonomy): Eukaryota > Metazoa > Chordata > Mammalia > Rodentia > Heteromyidae > Perognathus > Perognathus longimembris. The sequence goes on along the minus strand of NW_025956831.1, from coordinate 21,937 downwards.
TTATTCTCAGAAGGTTTACTCCCTGATATACAGCTGCCTACCCCTTCGTAAGTGCAGGTCCTAAATGAGCTTTTTTCTCTGTTCCCTCACCACAATCCAGATTCTTTTGGGGAGTTACCAGTACAGTAACCATACCAGGAAGTACTTAATTTATTAAGCTACTGCTTTTCTTAATCTCAGTGGAGATATTTACTGATAAACAGCTACCTACGCAGCATGTTCATGTCGTTCCTAAATGAGCTTTTATCTCTCTGCCCTCACCACAAATCAGATTCTTCTGAGGAGTTCCCAGTACATTATCCTTTCCCCTGTGTAATTACCTTAACAAGCTCCAGCTGTTTTTATTCTCAGAAGGTTTACTCCCTGATATACAGCTGCCTACCCCCTTCGTAAGTGCAGGTCCTAAATGAGCTTTTTTCTCTGTTCCCTCACCACAATCCAGATTCTTTTGGGGAGTTACCAGTACAGTAACCATACCAGGAAGTACTTAATTTATTAAGCTACTGCTTTTCTTAATCTCAGTGGAGATATTTACTGATAAACAGCTACCTACGCAGCATGTTCATGTCGTTCCTAAATGAGCTTTTATCTCTCTGCCCTCACCACAAATCAGATTCTTCTGAGGAGTTCCCAGTACATTATCCTTTCCCCTGTGTAATTACCTTAACAAGCTCCAGCTGTTTTTATTCTCAGAAGGTTTACTCCCTGATATACAGCTGCCTACCCCCTTCGTAAGTACAGGTCCTAAATGAGCTTTTTTCTCTGTTCCCTCACCACAATCCAGATTCTTTTGGGGAGTTACCAGTACAGTAACCATACCAGGAAGTACTTAATTTATTAAGCTACTGCTTTTCTTAATCTCAGTGGAGATATTTACTGATAAACAGCTACCTACGCAGCATGTTCATGTCGTTCCTAAATGAGCTTTTATCTCTCTGCCCTCACCACAAATCAGATTCTTCTGAGGAGTTCCCAGTACATTATCCTTTCCCCTGTGTAATTACCTTAACAAGCTCCAGCTGTTTTTATTCTCAGAAGTTTACTCCCTGATATACAGCTGCCTACCCCCTTCGTAAGTGCAGGTCCTAAATGAGCTTTTTCTCTGTTCCCTCACCACAATCCAGATTCTTTTGGGGAGTTACCAGTACAGTAACCATACCAGGAAGTACTTAATTTATTAAGCTACTGCTTTTCTTAATCTCAGTGGAGATATTTACTGATAAACAGCTACCTACGCAGCATGTTCATGTCGTTCCTAAATGAGCTTTTATCTCTCTGCCCTCACCACAAATCAGATTCTTCTGAGGAGTTCCCAGTACATTATCCTTTCCCCTGTGTAATTACCTTAACAAGCTCCAGCTGTTTTTATTCTCAGAAGGTTTACTCCCTGATATACAGCTGCCTACCCCCTTCGTAAGTGCAGGTCCTAAATGAGCTTTTTTCTCTGTTCCCTCACCACAATCCAGATTCTTTTGGGGAGTTACCAGTACAGTAACCATACCAGGAAGTACTTAATTTATTAAGCTACTGCTTTTCTTAATCTCAGTGGAGATATTTACTGATAAACAGCTACCTACGCAGCATGTTCATGTCGTTCCTAAATGAGCTTTTATCTCTCTGCCCTCACCACAAATCAGATTCTTCTGAGGAGTTCCCAGTACATTATCCTTTCCCCTGTGTAATTACCTTAACAAGCTCCAGCTGTTTTTATTCTCAGAAGGTTTACTCCCTGATATACAGCTGCCTACCCCCTTCGTAAGTGCAGGTCCTAAATGAGCTTTTTTCTCTGTTCCCTCACCACAATCCAGATTCTTTTGGGGAGTTACCAGTACAGTAACCATACCAGGAAGTACTTAATTTATTAAGCTACTGCTTTTCTTAATCTCAGTGGAGATATTTACTGATAAACAGCTACCTACGCAGCATGTTCATGTCGTTCCTAAATGAGCTTTTATCTCTCTGCCCTCACCACAAATCAGATTCTTCTGAGGAGTTCCCAGTACATTATCCTTTCCCCTGTGTAATTACCTTAACAAGCTCCAGCTGTTTTTATTCTCAGAAGGTTTACTCCCTGATATACAGCTGCCTACCCCCTTCGTAAGTGCAGGTCCTAAATGAGCTTTTTTCTCTGTTCCCTCACCACAATCCAGATTCTTTTGGGGAGTTACCAGTACAGTAACCATACCAGGAAGTACTTAATTTATTAAGCTACTGCTTTTCTTAATCTCAGTGGAGATATTTACTGATAAACAGCTACCTACGCAGCATGTTCATGTCGTTCCTAAATGAGCTTTTATCTCTCTGCCCTCACCACAAATCAGATTCTTCTGAGGAGTTCCCAGTACATTATCCTTTCCCCTGTGTAATTACCTTAACAAGCTCCAGCTGTTTTTATTCTCAGAAGGTTTACTCCCTGATATACAGCTGCCTACCCCCTTCGTAAGTGCAGGTCCTAAATGAGCTTTTTTCTCTGTTCCCTCACCACAATCCAGATTCTTTTGGGCAGTTACCAGTACAGTAACCATACCAGGAAGTACTTAATTTATTAAGCTACTGCTTTTCTTAATCTCAGTGGAGATATTTACTGATAAACAGCTACCTACGCAGCATGTTCATTTCGTTCCTAAATGAGCTTTTATCTCTCTGCCCTCATAACAAATCAGATTCTTCTGAGGAGTTCCCAGTACATTATCCTTTCCCCTGTGTAATTACCTTAACAAGCTCCAGCTGTTTTTATTCTCAGAAGGTTTACTCCCTGATATACAGCTGCCTACCCCCTTCGTAAGTGCAGGTCCTAAATGAGCTTTTTTCTCTGTTCCCTCACCACAATCCAGATTCTTTTGGGCAGTTACCAGTACAGTAACCATACCAGGAAGTACTTAATTTATTAAGCTACTGCTTTTCTTAATCTCAGTGGAGATATTTACTGATAAACAGCTACCTACGCAGCATGTTCATGTCGTTCCTAAATGAGCTTTTATCTCTCTGCCCTCACCACAAATCAGATTCTTCTGAGGAGTTCCCAGTACATTATCCTTTCCCCTGTGTAATTACCTTAACAAGCTCCAGCTGATTTTTATTCTCAGAAGGTTTACTCCCTGATATACAGCTGCCTACCCCCTTCGTAAGTGCAGGTCCTAAATGAGCTTTTTGCTCTGTTCCCTCACCACAATCCAGATTCTTTTGGGGAGTTACCAGTACAGTAACCATACCAGGAAGTACTTAATTTATTAAGCTACTGCTTTTCTTAATCTCAGTGGAGATATTTACTGATAAACAGCTACCTACGCAGCATGTTCATGTCGTTCCTAAATGAGCTTTTATCTCTCTGCCCTCACCACAAATCAGATTCTTCTGAGGAGTTCCCAGTACATTATCCTTTCCCCTGTGTAATTACCTTAACAAGCTCCAGCTGTTTTTATTCTCAGAAGGTTTACTCCCTGATATACAGCTGCCTACCCCCTTCGTAAGTGCAGGTCCTAAATGAGCTTTTTTCTCTGTTCCCTCACCACAATCCAGATTCTTTTGGGAGTTACCAGTACAGTAACCATACCAGGAAGTACTTAATTTATTAAGCTACTGCTTTTCTTAATCTCAGTGGAGATATTTACTGATAAACAGCTACCTACGCAGCATGTTCATGTCGTTCCTAAATGAGCTTTTATCTCTCTGCCCTCACCACAAATCAGATTCTTCTGAGGAGTTCCCAGTACATTATCCTTTCCCCTGTGTAATTACCTTAACAAGCTCCAGCTGTTTTTATTCTCAGAAGGTTTACTCCCTGATATACAGCTGCCTACCCCCTTCGTAAGTGCAGGTCCTAAATGAGCTTTTTTCTCTGTTCCCTCACCACAATCCAGATTCTTTTGGGGAGTTACCAGTACAGTAACCATACCAGGAAGTACTTAATTTATTAAGCTACTGCTTTTCTTAATCTCAGTGGAGATATTTACTGATAAACAGCTACCTACGCAGCATGTTCATGTCGTTCCTAAATGAGCTTTTATCTCTCTGCCCTCACCACAAATCAGATTCTTCTGAGGAGTTCCCAGTACATTATCCTTTCCCCTGTGTAATTACCTTAACAAGCTCCAGCTGTTTTTATTCTCAGAAGGTTTACTCCCTGATATACAGCTGCCTACCCCCTTCGTAAGTGCAGGTCCTAAATGAGCTTTTTTCTCTGTTCCCTCACCACAATCCAGATTCTTTTGGGGAGTTACCAGTACAGTAACCATACCAGGAAGTACTTAATTTATTAAGCTACTGCTTTTCTTAATCTCAGTGGAGATATTTACTGATAAACAGCTACCTACGCAGCATGTTCATGTCGTTCCTAAATGAGCTTTTATCTCTCTGCCCTCACCACAAATCAGATTCTTCTGAGGAGTTCCCAGTACATTATCCTTTCCCCTGTGTAATTACCTTAACAAGCTCCAGCTGTTTTTATTCTCAGAAGGTTTACTCCCTGATATACAGCTGCCTACCCCCTTCGTAAGTGCAGGTCCTAAATGAGCTTTTTTCTCTGTTCCCTCACCACAATCCAGATTCTTTTGGGGAGTTACCAGTACAGTAACCATACCAGGAAGTACTTAATTTATTAAGCTACTGCTTTTCTTCAATCTCAGTGGAGATATTTACTGATAAACAGCTACCTACGCAGCATGTTCATGTCATTCCTAAATGAGCTTTTATCTCTCTGCCCTCACCACAAATCAGATTCTTCTGAGGAGTTCCCAGTACATTATCCTTTCCCCTGTGTAATTACCTTAACAAGCTCCAGCTGTTTTTATTCTCAGAAGGTTTACTCCCTGATATACAGCTGCCTACCCCCTTCGTAAGTGCAGGTCCTAAATGAGCTTTTTTCTCTGTTCCCTCACCACAATCCAGATTCTTTTGGGGAGTTACCAGTACAGTAACCATACCAGGAAGTACTTAATTTATTAAGCTACTGCTTTTCTTAATCTCAGTGGAGATATTTACTGATAAACAGCTACCTACGCAGCATGTTCATGTCATTCCTAAATGAGCTTTTATCTCTCTGCCCTCACCACAAATCAGATTCTTCTGAGGAGTTCCCAGTACATTATCCTTTCCCCTGTGTAATTACCTTAACAAGCTCCAGCTGTTTTTATTCTCAGAAGGTTTACTCCCTGATATACAGCTGCCTACCCCCTTCGTAAGTGCAGGTCCTAAATGAGCTTTTTCTCTGTTCCCTCACCACAATCCAGATTCTTTTGGGGAGTTACCAGTACAGTAACCATACCAGGAAGTACTTAATTTATTAAGCTACTGCTTTTCTTAATCTCAGTGGAGATATTTACTGATAAACAGCTACCTACGCAGCATGTTCATGTCATTCCTAAATGAGCTTTTATCTCTCTGCCCTCACCACAAATCAGATTCTTCTGAGGAGTTCCCAGTACATTATCCTTTCCCCTGTGTAATTACCTTAACAAGCTCCAGCTGTTTTTATTCTCAGAAGGTTTACTCCCTGATATACAGCTGCCTACCCCCTTCGTAAGTGCAGGTCCTAAATGAGCTTTTTTCTCTGTTCCCTCACCACAATCCAGATTCTTTTGGGGAGTTACCAGTACAGTAACCATACCAGGAAGTACTTAATTTATTAAGCTACTGCTTTTCTTAATCTCAGTGGAGATATTTACTGATAAACAGCTACCTACGCAGCATGTTCATGTCATTCCTAAATGAGCTTTTATCTCTCTGCCCTCACCACAAATCAGATTCTTCTGAGGAGTTCCCAGTACATTATCCTTTCCCCTGTGTAATTACCTTAACAAGCTCCAGCTGTTTTTATTCTCAGAAGGTTTACTCCCTGATATACAGCTGCCTACCCCCTTCGTAAGTGCAGGTCCTAAATGAGCTTTTTTCTCTGTTCCCTCACCACAATCCAGATTCTTTTGGGGAGTTACCAGTACAGTAACCATACCAGGAAGTACTTAATTTATTAAGCTACTGCTTTCTTAATCTCAGTGGAGATATTTACCGATAAACAGCTACCTACGCAGCATGTTCATGTCGTTCCTAAATGAGCTTTTATCTCTCTGCCCTCACCACAAATCAGATTCTTCTGAGGAGTTCCCAGTACATTATCCTTTCCCCTGTGTAATTACCTTAACAAGCTCCAGCTGTTTTTATTCTCAGAAGGTTTACTCCCTGATATACAGCTGCCTACCCCCTTCGTAAGTGCAGGTCTTAAACGAGATTTTTTCTCTGTTCCCTCCCTACATTCCAGATTCTTTTGGGGAGTTACCAGTACAGTAACCATACCAGGAAGTACTTAATTTATTAAGCTACTGCTTTTCTTAATCTCAGTGGAGATATTTAATGATAAACAGCTACCTACGCAGCATGTTCATGTCGTTCCTAAATGAGCTTTTATCTCTCTGCCCTCACCACAAATCAGATTCTTCTGAGGAGTTCCCAGTACATTATCCTTTCCCCTGTGTAATTACCTTAACAAGCTCCAGCTGTTTTTATTCTCAGAAGGTTTACTCCCTGATATACAGCTGCCTACCCCCTTCGTAAGTGCAGGTCCTAAATGAGCTCTTTTCTCTGTTCCCTCACCACAATCCAGATTCTTTTGGGCAGTTACCAGTACAGTAACCATACCAGGAAGTACTTAATTTATTAAGCTACTGCTTTTCTTAATCTCAGTGGAGATATTTACTGATAAACAGCTACCTACGCAGCATGTTCATTTCGTTCCTAAATGAGCTTTTATCTCTCTGCCCTCATAACAAATCAGATTCTTCTGAGGAGTTCCCAGTACATTATCCTTTCCCCTGTGTAATTACCTTAACAAGCTCCAGCTGTTTTTATTCTCAGAAGGTTTACTCCCTGATATACAGCTGCCTACCCCCTTCGTAAGTGCAGGTCCTAAATGAGCTTTTTTCTCTGTTCCCTCACCACAATCCAGATTCTTTTGGGCAGTTACCAGTACAGTCACCATACCAGGAAGTACTTAATTTATTAAGCTACTGCTTTTCTTAATCTCAGTGGAGATATTTACTGATAAACAGCTACCTACGCAGCATGTTCATGTCGTTCCTAAATGAGCTTTTATCTCTCTGCCCTCACCACAAATCAGATTCTTCTGAGGAGTTCCCAGTACATTATCCTTTCCCCTGTGTAATTACCTTAACAAGCTCCAGCTGATTTTATTCTCAGAAGGTTTACTCCCTGATATACAGCTGCCTACCCCCTTCGTAAGTGCAGGTCCTAAATGAGCTTTTTGCTCTGTTCCCTAACCACAATCCAGATTCTTTTGGGGAGTTACCAGTACAGTATCCATACCAGGAAGTACTTAATTTATTAAGCTACTGCTTTTCTTAATCTCAGTGGAGTTATTTACTGATAAACAGCTACCTACGCAGCATGTTCATGTCGTTCCTAAATGAGCTTTTATCTCTCTGCCCTCACCACAAATCAGATTCTTCTGAGGAGTTCCCAGTACATTATCCTTTCCCCTGTGTAATTACCTTAACAAGCTCCAGCTGTTTTTATTCTCAGAAGGTTTACTCCCTGATATACAGCTGCCTACCCCCTTCGTAAGTGCAGGTCCTAAATGAGCTTTTTTCTCTGTTCCCTCACCACAATCCAGATTCTTTTGGGGAGTTACCAGTACAGTAACCATACCAGGAAGTACTTAATTTATTAAGCTACTGCTTTTCTTCATCTCAGTGGAGATATTTACTGATAAACAGCTACCTACGCAGCCTGTTCATGTCGTTCCTAAATGAGCTTTTATCTCTCTGCCCTCACCACAAATCAGATTCTTCTGAGGAGTTCCCAGTACATTATCCTTTCCCCTGTGTAATTACCTTAACAAGCTCCAGCTGTTTTTATTCTCAGAAGGTTTACTCCCTGATATACAGCTGCCTACCCAATTCGTAAGTGCAGGTCCTAAATGAGCTTTTTTCTCTGTTCCCTCACCACAATCCAGATTCTTTTGGGGAGTTACCAGTACAGTAACCATACCAGGAAGTACTTAATTTATTAAGCTACTGCTTTTCTTAATCTCAGTGGAGATATTTACTGATAAACAGCTACCTACGCAGCATGTTCATGTCATTCCTAAATGAGCTTTTATCTCTCTGCCCTCACCACAAATCAGATTCTTCTGAGGAGTTCCCAGTACATTATCCTTTCCCCTGTGTAATTACCTTAACAAGCTCCAGCTGTTTTTATTCTCAGAAGGTTTACTCCCTGATATACAGCTGCCTACCCCCTTCGTAAGTACAGGTCCTAAATGAGCTTTTTTTCTCTGTTCCCTCACCATAATCCAGATTCTTTTGGGGAGTTACCCGTACAGTAACCATACCAGGAAGTACTTAATTAATTAAGCTACTGCTTTTCTTCAACTCAGTGGAGATATTTACTGATAAACAGCTACCTACGCAGCATGTTCATGTCGTTCCTAAATGAGCTTTTATCTCTCTGCCCTCACCACAAATCAGATTCTTCTGAGGAGTTCCCAGTACATTATCCTTTCCCCTGTGTAATTACCTTAACAAGCTCCAGCTGTTTTTATTCTCAGAATGTTTACTCCCTGATATACAGCTGCCTACCCCCTTCGTAAGTGCAGGTCCTAAATGAGCTTTGTTCTCTGTTCCCTCACCACAATCCAGATTCTTTTGGGGAGTTACCAGTACAGTAACCATACCAGGAAGTACTTAATTTATTAAGCTACTGCTTTTCTTAATCTCAGTGGAGATATTTACTGATAAACAGCTACCTACGCAGCATGTTCATGTCATTCCTAAATGAGCTTTTATCTCTCTGCCCTCACCACAAATCAGATTCTTCTGATGAGTTCCCAGTACATTATCCTTTCCCCTGTGTAATTACCTTAACAAGCTCCAGCTGTTTTTATTCTCAGAAGGTTTACTCCCTGATATACAGCTGCCTACCCCCTTCGTAAGTGCAGGTCCTAAATGAGCTTTTTTCTCTGTTCCCTCACCACAATCCAGATTCTTTTGGGGAGTTACCAGTACAGTAACCATACCAGGAAGTACTTAATTTATTAAGCTACTGCTTTTCTTCATCTCAGTGGAGATATTTACTGATAAACAGCTACCTACGCAGCCTGTTCATGTCGTTCCTAAATGAGCTTTTATCTCTCTGCCCTCACCACAAATCAGATTCTTCTGAGGAGTTCCCAGTACATTATCCTTTCCCCTGTGTAATTACCTTAACAAGCTCCAGCTGTTTTTATTCTCAGAAGGTTTACTCCCTGATATACAGCTGCCTACCCCCTTCGTAAGTGCAGGTCCTAAATGAGCTTTTTTCTCTGTTCCCTCACCACAATCCAGATTCTTTTGGGGAGTTACCAGTACAGTAACCATACCAGGAAGTACTTAATTTATTAAGCTACTGCTTTTCTTAATCTCAGTGGAGATATTTACTGATAAACAGCTACCTACGCAGCATGTTCATGTCATTCCTAAATGAGCTTTTATCTCTCTGCCCTCACCACAAATCAGATTCTTCTGAGGAGTTCCCAGTACATTATCCTTTCCCCTGTGTAATTACCTTAACAAGCTCCAGCTGTTTTTATTCTCAGAAGGTTTACTCCCTGATATACAGCTGCCTACCCCCTTCGTAAGTGCAGGTCCTAAATGAGCTTTTTTCTCTGTTCCCTCCCACAATCCAGATTCTTTTGGGGAGTTACCAGTACAGTAACCATACCAGGAAGTACTTAATTTATTAAGCTACTGCTTTTCTTAATCTCAGTGGAGATATTTACTGATAAACAGCTACCTACGCAGCATGTTCATGTCGTTCCTAAATGAGCTTTTATCTCTCTGCCCTCACCACAAATCAGATTCTTCTGAGGAGTTCCCAGTACATTATCCTTTCCCCTGTGTAATTACCTTAACAAGCTCCAGCTGTTTTTATTCTCAGAAGGTTTACTCCCTGATATACAGCTGCCTACCCCCTTCGTAAGTGCAGGTCCTAAATGAGCTTTTTTCTCTGTTCCCTCACCACAATCCAGATTCTTTTGGGGAGTTACCAGTACAGTAACCATACCAGGAAGTACTTAATTTATTAAGCTACTGCTTTTCTTAATCTCAGTGGAGATATTTACTGATAAACAGCTACCTACGCAGCATGTTCATGTCGTTCCTAAATGAGCTTTTATCTCTCTGCCCTCACCACAAATCAGATTCTTCTGAGGAGTTCCCAGTACATTATCCTTTCCCCTGTGTAATTACCTTAACAAGCTCCAGCTGTTTTTATTCTCAGAAGGTTTACTCCCTGATATACAGCTGCCTACCCCCTTCGTAAGTGCAGGTCCTAAATGAGCTTTTTTCTCTGTTCCCTCACCACAATCCAGATTCTTTTGGGCAGTTACCAGTACAGTAACCATACCAGGAAGTACTTAATTTATTAAGCTACTGCTTTTCTTAATCTCAGTGGAGATATTTACTGATAAACAGCTACCTACGCAGCATGTTCATGTCGTTCCTAAATGAGCTTTTATCTCTCTGCCCTCACCACAAATCAGATTCTTCTGAGGAGTTCCCAGTACATTATCCTTTCCCCTGTGTAATTACCTTAACAAGCTCCAGCTGTTTTTATTCTCAGAAGGTTTACTCCCTGATATACAGCTGCCTACCCCCTTCGTAAGTGCAGGTCCTAAATGAGCTTTTTTCTCTGTTCCCTCACCACAATCCAGATTCTTTTGGGCAGTTACCAGTACAGTAACCATACCAGGAAGTACTTAATTTATTAAGCTACTGCTTTTCTTAATCTCAGTGGAGATATTTACTGATAAACAGCTACCTACGCAGCATGTTCATGTCGTTCCTAAATGAGCTTTTATCTCTCTGCCCTCACCACAAATCAGATTCTTCTGAGGAGTTCCCAGTACATTATCCTTTCCCCTGTGTAATTACCTTAACAAGCTCCAGCTGTTTTTATTCTCAGAAGGTTTACTCCCTGATATACAGCTGCCTACCCCCTTCGTAAGTGCAGGTCCTAAATGAGCTTTTTTCTCTGTTCCCTCACCACAATCCAGATTCTTTTGGGCAGTTACCAGTACAGTCACCATACCAGGAAGTACTTAATTTATTAAGCTACTGCTTTTCTTAATCTCAGTGGAGATATTTACTGATAAACAGCTACCTACGCAGCATGTTCATGTCGTTCCTAAATGAGCTTTTATCTCTCTGCCCTCACCACAAATCAGATTCTTCTGAGGAGTTCCCAGTACATTATCCTTTCCCCTGTGTAATTACCTTAACAAGCTCCAGCTGTTTTTATTCTCAGAAGGTTTACTCCCTGATATACAGCTGCCTACCCCCTTCGTAAGTGCAGGTCCTAAATGAGCTTTTTTCTCTGTTCCCTCACCACAATCCAGATTCTTTTGGGGAGTTACCAGTACAGTAACCATACCAGGAAGTACTTAATTTATTAAGCTACTGCTTTTCTTAATCTCAGTGGAGATATTTACTGATAAACAGCTACCTACGCAGCATGTTCATGTCGTTCCTAAATGAGCTTTTATCTCTCTGCCCTCACCACAAATCAGATTCTTCTGAGGAGTTCCCAGTACATTATCCTTTCCCCTGTGTAATTACCTTAACAAGCTCCAGCTGTTTTTATTCTCAGAAGGTTTACTCCCTGATATACAGCTGCCTACCCCCTTCGTAAGTGCAGGTCCTAAATGAGCTTTTTTCTCTGTTCCCTCACCACAATCCAGATTCTTTTGGGGAGTTACCAGTACAGTAACCATACCAGGAAGTACTTAATTTATTAAGCTACTGCTTTTCTTAATCTCAGTGGAGATATTTACTGATAAACAGCTACCTACGCAGCATGTTCATGTCGTTCCTAAATGAGCTTTTATCTCTCTGCCCTCACCACAAATCAGATTCTTCTGAGGAGTTCCCAGTACATTATCCTTTCCCCTGTGTAATTACCTTAACAAGCTCCAGCTGTTTTTATTCTCAGAAGGTTTACTCCCTGATATACAGCTGCCTACCCCCTTCGTAAGTGCAGGTCCTAAATGAGCTTTTTTCTCTGTTCCCTCACCACAATCCAGATTCTTTTGGGGAGTTACCAGTACAGTAACCATACCAGGAAGTACTTAATTTATTAAGCTACTGCTTTTCTTAATCTCAGTGGAGATATTTACTGATAAACAGCTACCTACGCAGCATGTTCATGTCGTTCCTAAATGAGCTTTTATCTCTCTGCCCTCACCACAAATCAGATTCTTCTGAGGAGTTCCCAGTACATTATCCTTTCCCCTGTGTAATTACCTTAACAAGCTCCAGCTGTTTTTATTCTCAGAAGGTTTACTCCCTGATATACAGCTGCCTACCCCCTTCGTAAGTGCAGGTCCTAAATGAGCTTTTTCTCTGTTCCCTCACCACAATCCAGATTCTTTTGGGGAGTTACCAGTACAGTAACCATACCAGGAAGTACTTAATTTATTAAGCTACTGCTTTTCTTAATCTCAGTGGAGATATTTACTGATAAACAGCTACCTACGCAGCATGTTCATGTCGTTCCTAAATGAGCTTTTATCTCTCTGCCCTCACCACAAATCAGATTCTTCTGAGGAGTTCCCAGTACATTATCCTTTCCCCTGTGTAATTACCTTAACAAGCTCCAGCTGTTTTTATTCTCAGAAGGTTTACTCCCTGATATACAGCTGCCTACCCCCTTCGTAAGTGCAGGTCCTAAATGAGCTTTTTCTCTGTTCCCTCACCACAATCCAGATTCTTTTGGGGAGTTACCAGTACAGTAACCATACCAGGAAGTACTTAATTTATTAAGCTACTGCTTTTCTTAATCTCAGTGGAGATATTTACTGATAAACAGCTACCTACGCAGCATGTTCATGTCGTTCCTAAATGAGCTTTTATCTCTCTGCCCTCACCACAAATCAGATTCTTCTGAGGAGTTCCCAGTACATTATCCTTTCCCCTGTGTAATTACCTTAACAAGCTCCAGCTGTTTTTATTCTCAGAAGGTTTACTCCCTGATATACAGCTGCCTACCCCCTTCGTAAGTGCAGGTCCTAAATGAGCTTTTTTCTCTGTTCCCTCACCACAATCCAGATTCTTTTGGGGAGTTACCAGTACAGTAACCATACCAGGAAGTACTTAATTTATTAAGCTACTGCTTTTCTTAATCTCAGTGGAGATATTTACTGATAAACAGCTACCTACGCAGCATGTTCATGTCGTTCCTAAATGAGCTTTTATCTCTCTGCCCTCACCACAAATCAGATTCTTCTGAGGAGTTCCCAGTACATTATCCTTTCCCCTGTGTAATTACCTTAACAAGCTCCAGCTGTTTTTATTCTCAGAAGGTTTACTCCCTGATATACAGCTGCCTACCCCCTTCGTAAGTGCAGGTCCTAAATGAGCTTTTTTCTCTGTTCCCTCACCACAATCCAGATTCTTTTGGGGAGTTACCAGTACAGTAACCATACCAGGAAGTACTTAATTTATTAAGCTACTGCTTTTCTTAATCTCAGTGGAGATATTTACTGATAAACAGCTACCTACGCAGCATGTTCATGTCGTTCCTAAATGAGCTTTTATCTCTCTGCCCTCACCACAAATCAGATTCTTCTGAGGAGTTCCCAGTACATTATCCTTTCCCCTGTGTAATTACCTTAACAAGCTCCAGCTGTTTTTATTCTCAGAAGGTTTACTCCCTGATATACAGCTGCCTACCCCCTTCGTAAGTGCAGGTCCTAAATGAGCTTTTTTCTCTGTTCCCTCACCACAATCCAGATTCTTTTGGGGAGTTACCAGTACAGTAACCATACCAGGAAGTACTTAATTTATTAAGCTACTGCTTTTCTTAATCTCAGTGGAGATATTTACTGATAAACAGCTACCTACGCAGCATGTTCATGTCGTTCCTAAATGAGCTTTTATCTCTCTGCCCTCACCACAAATCAGATTCTTCTGAGGAGTTCCCAGTACATTATCCTTTCCCCTGTGTAATTACCTTAACAAGCTCCAGCTGTTTTTATTCTCAGAAGGTTTACTCCCTGATATACAGCTGCCTACCCCCTTCGTAAGTGCAGGTCCTAAATGAGCTTTTTTCTCTGTTCCCTCACCACAATCCAGATTCTTTTGGGCAGTTACCAGTACAGTAACCATACCAGGAAGTACTTAATTTATTAAGCTACTGCTTTTCTTAATCTCAGTGGAGATATTTACTGATAAACAGCTACCTACGCAGCATGTTCATGTCGTTCCTAAATGAGCTTTTATCTCTCTGCCCTCACCACAAATCAGATTCTTCTGAGGAGTTCCCAGTACATTATCCTTTCCCCTGTGTAATTACCTTAACAAGCTCCAGCTGTTTTTATTCTCAGAAGGTTTACTCCCTGATATACAGCTGCCTACCCCCTTCGTAAGTGCAGGTCCTAAATGAGCTTTTTTCTCTGTTCCCTCACCACAATCCAGATTCTTTTGGGCAGTTACCAGTACAGTAACCATACCAGGAAGTACTTAATTTATTAAGCTACTGCTTTTCTTAATCTCAGTGGAGATATTTACTGATAAACAGCTACCTACGCAGCATGTTCATGTCGTTCCTAAATGAGCTTTTATCTCTCTGCCCTCACCACAAATCAGATTCTTCTGAGGAGTTCCCAGTACATTATCCTTTCCCCTGTGTAATTACCTTAACAAGCTCCAGCTGTTTTTATTCTCAGAAGGTTTACTCCCTGATATACAGCTGCCTACCCCCTTCGTAAGTGCAGGTCCTAAATGAGCTTTTTTCTCTGTTCCCTCACCACAATCCAGATTCTTTTGGGGAGTTACCAGTACAGTAACCATACCAGGAAGTACTTAATTTATTAAGCTACTGCTTTTCTTAATCTCAGTGGAGATATTTACTGATAAACAGCTACCTACGCAGCATGTTCATGTCGTTCCTAAATGAGCTTTTATCTCTCTGCCCTCACCACAAATCAGATTCTTCTGAGGAGTTCCCAGTACATTATCCTTTCCCCTGTGTAATTACCTTAACAAGCTCCAGCTGTTTTTATTCTCAGAAGGTTTACTCCCTGATATACAGCTGCCTACCCCCTTCGTAAGTGCAGGTCCTAAATGAGCTTTTTTCTCTGTTCCCTCACCACAATCCAGATTCTTTTGGGGAGTTACCAGTACAGTAACCATACCAGGAAGTACTTAATTTATTAAGCTACTGCTTTTCTTAATCTCAGTGGAGATATTTACTGATAAACAGCTACCTACGCAGCATGTTCATGTCGTTCCTAAATGAGCTTTTATCTCTCTGCCCTCACCACAAATCAGATTCTTCTGAGGAGTTCCCAGTACATTATCCTTTCCCCTGTGTAATTACCTTAACAAGCTCCAGCTGTTTTTATTCTCAGAAGGTTTACTCCCTGATATACAGCTGCCTACCCCCTTCGTAAGTGCAGGTCCTAAATGAGCTTTTTTCTCTGTTCCCTCACCACAATCCAGATTCTTTTGGGGAGTTACCAGTACAGTAACCATACCAGGAAGTACTTAATTTATTAAGCTACTGCTTTTCTTCAATCTCAGTGGAGATATTTACTGATAAACAGCTACCTACGCAGCATGTTCATGTCGTTCCTAAATGAGCTTTTATCTCTCTGCCCTCACCACAAATCAGATTCTTCTGAGGAGTTCCCAGTACATTATCCTTTCCCCTGTGTAATTACCTTAACAAGCTCCAGCTGTTTTTATTCTCAGAAGGTTTACTCCCTGATATACAGCTGCCTACCCCCTTCGTAAGTGCAGGTCCTAAATGAGCTTTTTTCTCTGTTCCCTCACCACAATCCAGATTCTTTTGGGGAGTTACCAGTACAGTAACCATACCAGGAAGTACTTAATTTATTAAGCTACTGCTTTTCTTAATCTCAGTGGAGATATTTACTGATAAACAGCTACCTACGCAGCATGTTCATGTCGTTCCTAAATGAGCTTTTATCTCTCTGCCCTCACCACAAATCAGATTCTTCTGAGGAGTTCCCAGTACATTATCCTTTCCCCTGTGTAATTACCTTAACAAGCTCCAGCTGTTTTTATTCTCAGAAGGTTTACTCCCTGATATACAGCTGCCTACCCCCTTCGTAAGTGCAGGTCCTAAATGAGCTTTTTTCTCTGTTCCCTCACCACAATCCAGATTCTTTTGGGGAGTTACCAGTACAGTAACCATACCAGGAAGTACTTAATTTATTAAGCTACTGCTTTTCTTAATCTCAGTGGAGATATTTACTGATAAACAGCTACCTACGCAGCATGTTCATGTCGTTCCTAAATGAGCTTTTATCTCTCTGCCCTCACCACAAATCAGATTCTTCTGAGGAGTTCCCAGTACATTATCCTTTCCCCTGTGTAATTACCTTAACAAGCTCCAGCTGTTTTTATTCTCAGAAGGTTTACTCCCTGATATACAGCTGCCTACCCCCTTCGTAAGTGCAGGTCCTAAATGAGCTTTTTTCTCTGTTCCCTCACCACAATCCAGATTCTTTTGGGGAGTTACCAGTACAGTAACCATACCAGGAAGTACTTAATTTATTAAGCTACTGCTTTTCTTAATCTCAGTGGAGATATTTACTGATAAACAGCTACCTACGCAGCATGTTCATGTCGTTCCTAAATGAGCTTTTATCTCTCTGCCCTCACCACAAATCAGATTCTTCTGAGGAGTTCCCAGTACATTATCCTTTCCCCTGTGTAATTACCTTAACAAGCTCCAGCTGTTTTTATTCTCAGAAGGTTTACTCCCTGATATACAGCTGCCTACCCCCTTCGTAAGTGCAGGTCCTAAATGAGCTTTTTCTCTGTTCCCTCACCACAATCCAGATTCTTTTGGGGAGTTACCAGTACAGTAACCATACCAGGAAGTACTTAATTTATTAAGCTACTGCTTTTCTTAATCTCAGTGGAGATATTTACTGATAAACAGCTACCTACGCAGCATGTTCATGTCGTTCCTAAATGAGCTTTTATCTCTCTGCCCTCACCACAAATCAGATTCTTCTGAGGAGTTCCCAGTACATTATCCTTTCCCCTGTGTAATTACCTTAACAAGCTCCAGCTGTTTTTATTCTCAGAAGGTTTACTCCCTGATATACAGCTGCCTACCCCCTTCGTAAGTGCAGGTCCTAAATGAGCTTTTTTCTCTGTTCCCTCACCACAATCCAGATTCTTTTGGGGAGTTACCAGTACAGTAACCATACCAGGAAGTACTTAATTTATTAAGCTACTGCTTTTCTTAATCTCAGTGGAGATATTTACTGATAAACAGCTACCTACGCAGCATGTTCATGTCGTTCCTAAATGAGCTTTTATCTCTCTGCCCTCACCACAAATCAGATTCTTCTGAGGAGTTCCCAGTACATTATCCTTTCCCCTGTGTAATTACCTTAACAAGCTCCAGCTGTTTTTATTCTCAGAAGGTTTACTCCCTGATATACAGCTGCCTACCCCCTTCGTAAGTGCAGGTCCTAAATGAGCTTTTTTCTCTGTTCCCTCACCACAATCCAGATTCTTTTGGGGAGTTACCAGTACAGTAACCATACCAGGAAGTACTTAATTTATTAAGCTACTGCTTTTCTTAATCTCAGTGGAGATATTTACTGATAAACAGCTACCTACGCAGCATGTTCATGTCGTTCCTAAATGAGCTTTTATCTCTCTGCCCTCACCACAAATCAGATTCTTCTGAGGAGTTCCCAGTACATTATCCTTTCCCCTGTGTAATTACCTTAACAAGCTCCAGCTGTTTTTATTCTCAGAAGGTTTACTCCCTGATATACAGCTGCCTACCCCCTTCGTAAGTGCAGGTCCTAAATGAGCTTTTTTCTCTGTTCCCTCACCACAATCCAGATTCTTTTGGGCAGTTACCAGTACAGTAACCATACCAGGAAGTACTTAATTTATTAAGCTACTGCTTTTCTTAATCTCAGTGGAGATATTTACTGATAAACAGCTACCTACGCAGCATGTTCATTTCGTTCCTAAATGAGCTTTTATCTCTCTGCCCTCATAACAAATCAGATTCTTCTGAGGAGTTCCCTGTACATTATCCTTTCCCCTGTGTAATTACCTTAACAAGCTCCAGCTGTTTTTATTCTCAGAAGGTTTACTCCCTGATATACAGCTGCCTACCCCCTTCGTAAGTGCAGGTCCTAAATGAGCTTTTTTCTCTGTTCCCTCACCACAATCCAGATTCTTTTGGGCAGTTACCAGTACAGTAACCATACCAGGAAGTACTTAATTTATTAAGCTACTGCTTTTCTTAATCTCAGTGGAGATATTTACTGATAAACAGCTAACTACGCAGCATGTTCATGTCGTTCCTAAATGAGCTTTTATCTCTCTGCCCTCACCACAAATCAGATTCTTCTGAGGAGTTCCCAGTACATTATCCTTTCCCCTGTGTAATTACCTTAACAAGCTCCAGCTGTTTTTATTCTCAGAAGGTTTACTCCCTGATATATAGCTGCCTACCCCCTTCGTAAGTGCAGGTCTAAATGAGCTTTTTTCTCTGTTCCCTCACCACAATCCAGATTCTTTTGGGGAGTTACCAGTACAGTAACCATACCAGGAAGTACTTAATTTATTAAGCTACTGCTTTTCTTAATCTCAGTGGAGATATTTACTGATAAACAGCTACCTACGCAGCATGTTCATGTCGTTCCTAAATGAGCTTTTATCTCTCTGCCCTCACCACAAATCAGATTCTTCTGAGGAGTTCCCAGTACATTATCCTTTCCCCTGTGTAATTACCTTAACAAGCTCCAGCTGTTTTTATTCTCAGAAGGTTTACTCCCTGATATACAGCTGCCTACCCCCTTCGTAAGTGCAGGTCCTAAATGAGCTTTTTTCTCTGTTCCCTCACCACAATCCAGATTCTTTTGGGGAGTTACCAGTACAGTAACCATACCAGGAAGTACTTAATTTATTAAGCTACTGCTTTTCTTAATCTCAGTGGAGATATTTACTGATAAACAGCTACCTACGCAGCATGTTCATGTCGTTCCTAAATGAGCTTTTATCTCTCTGCCCTCACCACAAATCAGATTCTTCTGAGGAGTTCCCAGTACATTATCCTTTCCCCTGTGTAATTACCTTAACAAGCTCCAGCTGTTTTTATTCTCAGAAGGTTTACTCCCTGATATACAGCTGCCTACCCCCTTCGTAAGTGCAGGTCCTAAATGAGTTTTTTCTCTGTTCCCTCACCACAATCCAGATTTTTTGGGGAGTTACCAGTACAGTAACCATACCAGGAAGTACTTAATTTATTAAGCTACTGCTTTTCTTAATCTCAGTGGAGATATTTACTGATAAACAGCTACCTACGCAGCATGTTCATTCGTTCCTAAATGAGCTTTTATCTCTCTGCCCTCATAACAAATCAGATTCTTCTGAGGAGTTCCCAGTACATTATCCTTTCCCCTGTGTAATTACCTTAACAAGCTCCAGCTGTTTTTATTCTCAGAAGGTTTACTCCCTGATATACAGCTGCCTACCCCCTTCGTAAGTGCAGGTCCTAAATGAGCTTTTTTCTCTGTTCCCTCACCACAATCCAGATTCTTTTGGGGAGTTACCAGTACAGTAACCATACCAGGAAGTACTTAATTTATTAAGCTACTGCTTTTCTTAATCTCAGTGGAGATATTTACTGATATAACAGCTACCTACGCAGCATGTTCATGTCGTTCCTAAATGAGCTTTTATCTCTCTGCCCTCACCACAAATCAGATTCTTCTGAGGAGTTCCCAGTACATTATCCTTTCCCCTGTGTAATTACCTTAACAAGCTCCAGCTGTTTTTATTCTCAGAAGGTTTACTCCCTGATATACAGCTGCCTACCCCCTTCGTAAGTGCAGGTCCTAAATGAGCTTTTTTCTCTGTTCCCTCACCACAATCCAGATTCTTTTGGGGAGTTACCAGTACAGTAACCATACCAGGAAGTACTTAATTTATTAAGCTACTGCTTTTCTTCAATCTCAGTGGAGATATTTACTGATAAACAGCTACCTACGCAGCATGTTCATGTCGTTCCTAAATGAGCTTTTATCTCTCTGCCCTCACCACAAATCAGATTCTTCTGAGGAGTTCCCAGTACATTATCCTTTCCCCTGTGTAATTACCTTAACAAGCTCCAGCTGTTTTTATTCTCAGAAGGTTTACTCCCTGATATACAGCTGCCTACCCCCTTCGTAAGTGCAGGTCCTAAATGAGCTTTTTTCTCTGTTCCCTCACCACAATCCAGATTCTTTTGGGGAGTTACCAGTACAGTAACCATACCAGGAAGTACTTAATTTATTAAGCTACTGCTTTTCTTAATCTCAGTGGAGATATTTACTGATAAACAGCTACCTACGCAGCATGTTCATGTCGTTCCTAAATGAGCTTTTATCTCTCTGCCCTCACCACAAATCAGATTCTTCTGAGGAGTTCCCAGTACATTATCCTTTCCCCTGTGTAATTACCTTAACAAGCTCCAGCTGTTTTTATTCTCAGAAGGTTTACTCCCTGATATACAGCTGCCTACCCCCTTCGTAAGTGCAGGTCCTAAATGAGCTTTTTTCTCTGTTCCCTCACCACAATCCAGATTCTTTTGGGGAGTTACCAGTACAGTAACCATACCAGGAAGTACTTAATTTATTAAGCTACTGCTTTTCTTAATCTCAGTGGAGATATTTACTGATAAACAGCTACCTACGCAGCATGTTCATGTCGTTCCTAAATGAGCTTTTATCTCTCTGCCCTCACCACAAATCAGATTCTTCTGAGGAGTTCCCAGTACATTATCCTTTCCCCTGTGTAATTACCTTAACAAGCTCCAGCTGTTTTTATTCTCAGAAGGTTTACTCCCTGATATACAGCTGCCTACCCCCTTCGTAAGTGCAGGTCCTAAATGAGCTTTTTTCTCTGTTCCCTCACCACAATCCAGATTCTTTTGGGGAGTTACCAGTACAGTAACCATACCAGGAAGTACTTAATTTATTAAGCTACTGCTTTTCTTAATCTCAGTGGAGATATTTACTGATAAACAGCTACCTACGCAGCATGTTCATGTCGTTCCTAAATGAGCTTTTATCTCTCTGCCCTCACCACAAATCAGATTCTTCTGAGGAGTTCCCAGTACATTATCCTTTCCCCTGTGTAATTACCTTAACAAGCTCCAGCTGTTTTTATTCTCAGAAGGTTTACTCCCTGATATACAGCTGCCTACCCCCTTCGTAAGTGCAGGTCCTAAATGAGCTTTTTTCTCTGTTCCCTCACCACAATCCAGATTCTTTTGGGGAGTTACCAGTACAGTAACCATACCAGGAAGTACTTAATTTATTAAGCTACTGCTTTTCTTAATCTCAGTGGAGATATTTACTGATAAACAGCTACCTACGCAGCATGTTCATGTCGTTCCTAAATGAGCTTTTATCTCTCTGCCCTCACCACAAATCAGATTCTTCTGAGGAGTTCCCAGTACATTATCCTTTCCCCTGTGTAATTACCTTAACAAGCTCCAGCTGTTTTTATTCTCAGAAGGTTTACTCCCTGATATACAGCTGCCTACCCCCTTCGTAAGTGCAGGTCCTAAATGAGCTTTTTTCTCTGTTCCCTCACCACAATCCAGATTATTTGGGGAGTTACCAGTACAGTAACCATACCAGGAAGTACTTAATTTATTAAGCTACTGCTTTTCTTCATCTCAGTGGAGATATTTACTGATAAACAGCTACCTACGCAGCCTGTTCATGTCGTTCCTAAATGAGCTTTTATCTCTCTGCCCTCACCACAAATCAGATTCTTCTGAGGAGTTCCCAGTACATTATCCTTTCCCCTGTGTAATTACCTTAACAAGCTCCAGCTGTTTTTATTCTCAGAAGGTTTACTCCCTGATATACAGCTGCCTACCCCCTTCGTAAGTGCAG